>NC_046368.1:2628644-2719425 GCF_011125445.2 Fundulus heteroclitus
TAAGGTTGATTTGATCTCTTCTCTGATTTTATTATTGTAATTCTTCTCCAAGTATTAAACAGTGATTACTTTTTAAGTGACTATATTATCTATATTATACATAAATCCCTGAGTACGGCTTTAACTGCACTTACAAACATTAAACAAGATTTGTATTAAAAAAATGTAAAGTAAAAGCAATAAGAGTAATTTTACTTTTTGTTTTTGATTAGTTATAAAAAACTTTTTCAACTGGACTGAACATCACGTCTTCATCATCATGCAAAGAACGTAAGTAGAAAAGTATTTATTGTTAACAAATGAAAAATGTATTTAAATCCCTAGTGGATAAAATACTTTAACATTTCGAACATGTTTCCAATTATAATTGATCATTTATTTGTGGTAAAAGGAGACTAAATAGGAGTTATGACAAAAACAGCAAAGGAATAAACAAATAATGTGAAGATCCAGAATCATGTTGGTCTCATGGAGGAGCCATTAGATCAGAACCATTATGTATAATTTGGCCTAAAGATAATATTTACAGATTTTTAAAGTTGCTGCTTTATTGTTGGTTCCCAGTAATAAATAATGTTGGCTGGTGTGTCCAACCACATGTCTCCACGACATTTTTACCTCAGCTATCTGAGAACTTTGCATGCTATAAAGAAAAACTTCCATACCATGATGCTCCCACTTCCAAACTTCAATGTGGCGTTGTGCTGCTTAATAAAAAAAAAAACTTGCTGTTATGATGTTTCTGTGATTATGTCTATCTCTGTTTCCCCTCCAATCACGGTGTGGGGATTTACATCCAAAGACGTCCATTTTTGTTCCATCCTAACAGAAAATGATTTGCATTATTTCAGCAGCTTGTCCAAATGACCTACACCTAACTTTAACTGTGAAACAACCAAAACTTCTAATTCCAGGTCCTTCTGAAGCTCTTTTAAATATTCTTATGATTCTTGTCAGAAATCTCAAAAGACCACCTATTCACAGCTGGGTTACAGTGAAACACATTTATTACCCATTCCCTCGTTATTTTTGATAAAAAAAAATGTTTGAAGGGATAAAAAGAGCTCCTTGCTTTTCCCCTTTATCGGTCTGATTACTTGGGTTGTTACCAACTTCTTGTGTGAATTTCATATTAAAAGCCCATATATTTGCTGGTGTTGTCTTCAACACCTTGTTTCACCAATATATTAACTGTAACAATGTTCATAAATGATGACAAACATTTCTGTCTTGACCTACTGTATATCATTCCTGTTGAACAATTTGGCCTTTTAGAAACTGTTCAGACAAATCCTGTAGCCCCAATACACACCCTGACCTACTAACAAAAATTAATTTACATCAATGATGGGTCCTTCTACGTACTCAAAGGGCTGCTTGACAATTTTTAGATCATTTTAAAGTTTTTTCTAGTGACCAGTTGTTTCATATGTTAGGTTTCAGACCAACTTTCTTGACAGCTTGTATTCTTTGTGTCTTTTTTGCATGTTTAAAGGCAAACATCTTTAAAGTTATGTTCTCCACATTCAACTTTCTTTTCCAAAACAAAAAAGCATTTTCTCTTTAGACCCATTGTTCTTGTCTCTGTTGGCTTTCCTATATGTTTTTAAGGAAGTAGTTGTTTAAAAGCCTCACCTAACAACTAATCTAGCATGTTGTTTCAGCATTAAACAGGTTTGTGTTCAGGGACAGTGCATAATAATCAACATTACAACATTAAGCTGTAAATATGCCAGATTTTGTTACAGTGACTAATTTTCATCAACAGTCCCAAGGTTGACGGTAAAGGAAAAGTTGAAATAGTTGAAAATTATAAGAACATACTATAAACTATGCACAATTGATACAGCTTGGTTATGACATTTGTTAGTTTATAAAACAAGTTAGTTCATGAGTGAAATATTGGTCATTCAAAAGGTAAAAGCACTCACTGGAATAGCTGTTCACAACTTGAAGGAAACAAAATAAACCATATTAAAAATAAACCATATTAATTTGAAAAGGATTAACATTTAGAGTAGTAAATGTTTTTGCTACTCACACACACACACACATCACCTTCAGGGTCTTCATAAACATCATAAGCTTGATCCACGAAATGGAGACACTGACTTTTCCATTACGTCTCCAGAAGGAGAAAAGAGAGAGACTGGAACAGTTACTCAAAGACTTGAAATAAATCAGTGTGGTGTGTACACTGCTGTGTTATTGATTTTTATTTTTGTGATTCAAGCAAAGTTTTATTCGGGTTGTGCTGCTACAGTAAACCGGAACTTTATGATGAACCGAAGCTTTTCTCCTTGAGGAGCGAACCAGGTTCTCTCCTCCATAGATGATCACATGCCTGGTTCACCTAGTCGGTTCTCCTCTTTTTACCCAAGCAATTGCACACTGAATTAACACATAGTTAACAGAGCAGACGTTGCTTTTGCATTAGCTGGGTCAAAAGGGTGGGTGACTGTGGCTTGATGGGTTCAGTTGTCGTCTGGCAATCAGAAGGTTGTGGGTTTGATTCCAGCTTCCCCTTGCCACGTGTTGATGCCCCTGGCCAAGGCCCTTAACCCCAAGTAGCCTACTGAGCTGTGTCTCGGTGTATGTATGTTCACACATTAGAGAGAGTGATTGGGGGAATGTGGCTGTAGTTTACAGCGCTTTGGGTGGTCAGCATGACTGGAAAATTGCTTTATAAGTTCAGTCCATTTACCATTTTAAAGCCCCGCCCACATGGAGGTGAGATTTTGTGTACCTGCATAGGTGTATCCAAGTGGTGTTTTGGGAGAATCTATCAGTTTTGAAACTGGAGACCAGGGTAGATAAATTTCAAAAGATTGTTGTTTTTTTTCATGTACATGCAAGAAGCATCTTTTCTCAAACAATGAACCACAGCTTCTCCTCTCTCTGTAAACCGCATGCGCCTCACTCACACAAATAATATCAATGATGCCGTTATCCAGTGTTTGTTATGGCTGTTAGTAGCGTCTTCATACGCTTCCTTTTTAACGAGCCCGCTCTACATGGTGTAACCACCGTTTGCCCTGTGAACAGCACCCAGATTCTCTGACCTACACTCTATCAAATACTTCACAATGAGAAAAGTGTCTTCATTGGCAACAGTGTATGGTGCAAATAGAGTGCGTAACTGAGCACAAGCGCAAGGCTAAAGAACTACAACTAAAATCTAAATGCAGTGCAACTTTGTCTGTATACTAAAATAAGGAAGGAGAAATGGTAAAGTTGACACGTACCAGTTTAATAAACTGTACTGGTCAGTAATAAACCAAGGACAATGCACAGTTAACTTTCAGTACAGTAGAACAATAGCACGGAACATTTCCCACTCATTAATTAGGTATTAATCACTGGAAGTGCTACAACTAAATATTACAACCCCAATAGATTAGTAATAAGATTTTGCTGTCTTAGAATTGTTCAAATCAACCCTTTAAACAGGTTGTACACATAAAAAACAATAAACAAGGCTGAAGGTATCAAACGGGCTGTATCAATCACACTATTCAGTTTCTTAAATTAGTAAAACAGTCCGTTAGCTTTTCAAACGTTGCAGGCCTGAGGGCACTCGATTAGCATCCGTCTTCAGAATAGCAGTTCCACCTATGGCAGCTCCTAGAACAACCACGAGGAATGGGTTACTCACTCCACCATGGATTACCAGTTTTAAACGAATGACAATAAAACTGCTCCAACTACGTTCCAACAGTCTGTTCCGCCGACCGACTGCCAGCAGGGACTTACTCTCCCAGTCCTGTTCTCATCCCAGTCCATCACAACCAATCAAATTGCTCAAACCTGATTTTGCCCTTGCCTGACCAGTAAGGTAGGGACAAGTAAAATCGATGCATTTACTGGCGGTAGTAAATAACAAAACGCTACATTTACTGTGCGTTTTAAGCCAACAGAAAATACCTGTGTGTACTATATTGTTTTGGACTTTTCCAGTGTATAATACCTCTAATATGTGAGTGTAAAACATTAACCAAATTAAGTAAAAGGTGTTTATTACTATTTAAGGTGAAAAGGTCTACCATACATTGTATTTAAGAAAATGTTTAAGTGTAGGAGACCTAAGGGGTTACAATGGCATCTCCCCAGCCAATCAACATAAAGATCCCATTAAACATCCTGTGTGAACTCACTACTTTAACAGATGACAAATAATATGTTTAATAATAAGGATAGTTAATGAGCAACATCGCTGTCTGCACTGATACACTCCGGACTGTACTTAAGATTTTTTCAGAAACAGTTGAGATCTAGATGTATTCCTAAAGAGGAAACTAAATGGATGTTTTTACAATTAACAATTGTGTCACTTCCTGTTTGCGGTACGGCCTATTGCGTCACTTCCTGTTTTCTGTCGCTACATGTAAAACAAAAATATTAAGAGGAGAGAAAATAACAGTTCTGTCATTGCAAAATATGCAACAAGAGGGCAGTTTAAAGCAGAGTTGTCACTGAAACAAATTGTTTAAGTAGATTTATAATAATAACATCACCTTTTCTCACTATCTTATCAGCCCATACGTCACGTCACAGCCCCCTTCAATGACAATTCATCCGGTCCTCCATGAACCATGACTCCATCCCAAGACATAGGAACAGTAGAAAATAAAATACATGAACAAAGGTAGAACTTTAAAGTCAACATTAACAGTAAAAATAGTAACCTTACACACTTATATCAGAAAAAAATTAACAGTGTGATCATTTGCCAAAACTCACAATTTATAAAGGGGGGATTGGAACGTCTGTGTGTGCTCACTCTCACTGACAGGCGAACTAGCTTTTCCACAAAACAACCCAACTGCCAAACATTTTCGCACCGGGCTCAAATTCACTACGCAGTACGTCTCCAACATTCAATACCTCTAAATGTTTTCTTACACTTTAAATTCAGCAAATTAGACACATGTTACCTTTCCTTCTGATAATGGGACCTTGAACAAAAACAGCAAACAAAGATCAGCTTGACACATGCAGTTAATCAGACAGCAAACCCTTCACTCACAGCACATAGACTTCACACATTCACTCCTTTATCTCACTTTACCGGGAACTAGTTACTTAATGGACTTTTCCTAATGGTCCAGATGCCCAATTCTCTTAATTTTTTGTATGTGTAGACATACAATTTGGCTTGTATTGTAACAGACCTATAAAGTGAAGGGGAAAAAAGGAAAAGAGAATAATACTGTACGTGTTTCAGAACGTAGGCCTACTGTTACAAATTTGATCTGAGGCCTTTTCACCAAACCAGAGATCTCAAAAACCAAACTTTACAAAACATCTGCAGTTAACTAAGGCTACAAAATCATTGGAGTCACCTTCAGGTTGTCCAATAAGCCTTTTTCTCAAAGCGCTTCACTTACACAGAGGCTTCACCTCTTATCTCCAACCAGCTCATTTAGTCCCTAAAGTCACTCTCTCACAGGACTCATTTCTAAATAGTTATAACATATGAGATGGAACTTCAACTGGTCTATCACCAGAGCTCATTCCAGTATTTTGTAGTTACAAAAATCGTGCAAGAGCTACTAAAATAAAATCAGCTGGGAGAATTTGTCACTTAAAGACTGCCGGACAGTTATCTTTTGTATTTTGGGCAGCCTCTTTTCGATGCGGAAAATTACAGCTGGTGGCCTTAAAAAGGAGCAGCAATGCATCACTTGTCTCGCTTAGAAAAAACAATACACTCTGTCCAAAGCAGAACCTGTGTGTGGCAAATCTTGAGTTAAAAAAGGAAAATGAGAGTGAGGTATATTTAACATACCTCCTCTTTTCTGTTTCTCAATGGGCCCTGTTTTGCCACTGGCGGTGGGTTCTGTGGAAAGCCTTTTTTCGTCTCCATACTTCACTCATAGGTGCCCGCATCCTCCACTAATTATGTAGGAGGGATGATTCAAGCACTGGCGAACAGCAAACTCTGCACACATATAGATTAAGGAGTGACAACTTCTTTTCAAGTTCAAGAATTTATTAACAGAAATAAAATGAGCATCCAGAGAGCATCACTATATAATGCTGTTTATCTGAATTAACACTATATTTCAATCAACAAATCCTCTCTACGAGGCTAGTGAAACTTAACTAAAACTACTGAGCAAAATGAAGATAAAAAGAAGCTAAGGAACTATGTACACACAAAAAGAAAAATAAGACAAAATAAAATGGTTGATCATCATCCGAATAATTCAGTGAATCCTTGTTCACCGAAGACCTGAGTCAAAGTTCCTCTTAAATAACATGCAATTATCTTAAATTAGCTTAACTCATTCAGAACAACATTTGGTATATGTTTCAACCCATTCACAATGCAAATCCTGAGTTAAACAAAACATTATTTGACAAAATAACATTTTAAACAAAGATTTTCTCAGTAAAACCATTAACTTTGGGGACACTTGATTTTATTAATTCGATTATATGGCTGGGAGGCTAGAGGTCGCTGTAGCGATCGGTCGCTAAAATTGGCTAATCCTACAGTTATACAACAACCGCCTTTTAATATTGCATATTAATGCGGTAATAACGCTCATAGCACTATCGAATGATGGTGGAGCGAAACGAAACAAACCTTATGTTGGAAATGATCCGTAGTTGTATCTGGAATGACTGATGTTACCGGAACCTAATAGCATTTAGGCTAGCGGGCCTTCGGCACTAACTTTAAAAAGCTTTGGCTTTATTTTAGTCATAATGAGTGCACCAGATAACACAAACATCAATATCCCATCAGTATATAAAACCCTTGTGGAGATAACGTTTGTTATAACCATAAAAACACACTCGAATTACATCGGCAATGACATGGTATCAAAATGCTAACGGCAGCTATGTCAGTTAGCTCCATGTGTTTAAAAACACAATGTTATAACATCACACAAACCATCCAAACAACCATTCAACTTTTCCTGTTTGTTTCTCTGCCAAACCTGTCGGTGCCTCGTGTGAATTCGGTTCACTTTGGCCATCCAAGGGAGAGTAGTACTCCAAGGGAACCTTGGTTATTTCAGCAGCGGGCTAGCGGCTCTGCATCCCGAAACGGGATCGGGGTGGGCCCCGGGTCTTGCATGCAGTCTGATTTGGTGGCATTGGGCAATTCCAGCTCAGCTCTTGTCTCAGCTTGGCCTGGTGAGGATAGCAGCCCGCTCCGTGCCGTCTCACGTCAGCTTTCCTGCAACAGCTGACAAAAATAAACAAAGCTGTTTCGGCATTCTTTACTTCAGCGGCTGGTTGCGCAGAAGTGAAACTGCAAACTTAGCTTCAATCTAGTCGGCAGATTTACGAACTCATTGGGGGTCCTCCGCTCTGCAGTGGACGAGAATTCCCCCCTTTGTCGCTCCATTGAAGTGAGGGGAGATGAGTTTCACATGAGGCTCCTCTCTGTGTAGCTGGTGGGCCTTGAGCCCCATGTGTCTCGCAGGGACAGCTGGTCTGCCCAGTGTTGTGGAAAACAAACTAGCTTGTAAGTTTTTGTCTCTTGAAATTTCCAAATGAATTAAGTATGCATATTTTAAATGTTTGGCTCTGATGTTTCTTCTTTGCTGCCAAATCTTAAACCAGGGTAAGACGGACCTTCAGAAATAAGCAGGAGCAGGCCCATATTAATTTCAACACCAGCCACCCTCTCCTCCAGCGTCTCCAGGCAAGAAGTGTGAAGAGACTGAGGGGGTTGTCCTTGGCTGCTGTTGTTTTATAGCACCCTGCTGAGGGGGCAGATCCTTGGTACCTGTGAAAGTCCCATGCTTCCAAACCAAATCTAATTTTATTTTTCTTATCATGGCTTTAATGGCGCAACATTGTTCCGCAGTGTTGCTTCGGTGTCTCGGACTAATTTTCTCTGGTCCCCTACCTGATCTGACCAGCGATGACATGTTTAGCCGCATATCATCATTTAACTGCTGGTTGTCTAGGTGGGGTCCTGAAAACGACGTAGGCCATATTAATAACTGGCAAACTTACTGGGGAAATCCTATTCTGATTTATTAATTAGTCCCAGGCCAATTAGTAACTACAATTCTTTTGAACATTAACCTTTTGTTTCCCTCATCCAAACTGCAAAGCAATAAAACCTCTTCTGATTGTTGTTTTGTATCGTCCACCAAGCCCTTACACTCAGATTTCATATCTGATTTGGTTATAAACACTAACAAGGTTATTATAGTGGGTGATTTTAACGTTCATGTTGACACTGAATGTGATAACCTTAGTGTAGCCTTTAAAACTATCCTAGATTCAATTGGTTTTGCTCAAAATGTGCATAAACCGACACACCCTTGCCTTCATACTTTGGACCTTGTGCTGACATATGACATTGATTGTGAAGAATTAACAGTATTTCCTCACAACCCTGTCCTATCTGATCATTTTTTAATAACCTTTGAGTTCAATTTAACTGAGTGTAAGGAGCAGGGAAACGGACCCAGAATCGACTCAGAACAGGTCGGTGGAAAGTTAACAGGCTCTTTATTTCGCAACTAAGTGTGCTGCTGGTGAAGCGCAGCTCACTCACAAGCCGGTAACCTCCTGTTGAGAGCTGCAGGTATGACTATGGACTGGGTCCGCGGAGCGGAAGCCTTGGGGCAGCAGCCGGGCTGATGATCTGCTCGGGACTCTCCTGGTGTGATCCAGAGAAGGTCCGGGGGGTAATCTCCAGTACACGGGGTCCGCACAGTGTTCCAAAAGGGGAATCCGAAGACAGGTCCAGGTTCAATCCAGGGTTCGTTAACGTGTGGGCTCAGAGGTACAAAGGGGTTAGGCAGGCTCGGTAATCCAGGTACAGGTGAAAAATAGGTCATCCAAAAACGAGTCAAGGTCGGGTAACAGAAACAGGCAATCAGAAAATGCTGGAAGGTACTCAGGTTGTAGGCATGAGACGATCTGGCGCTGATGGTTTGTTTGATGGTGGCTTATAAGGAGGTGGAACCAGGTGAAGCCGGTGAAGGTTGATTGCAGGTGGGGTGGAGCCGAAATAGGTGTACTGAGTGAAGGAAAAAACCAACCCCAGTGCCAAGATCATCACACTGAGTTCTCCACCCCAAAAGAAGGTTTCATTATAGTAGATCTTTATCAGATAATGCTGTATCAAACTTTAAGGTGTGTTTTAACATCCTCAGTATCACAGAAATGCCCTGCGGATGGCAGCAATGTTGTTTCTTCCCTTTCACAAATTGACGCTTTTGTTGACGGTGTCACTTCCTCGTTGTATTCTGCATTAGACAATGTAGCTACCTTGAAAAAAAAAGTGATTATTCACAGGAAACTGGCTCCCTGGTATCTTAATTTCATTTTAGAATTAAAATGAAAGTTATGTTTAAACTGACGTTAGAATTCATATATTTTTTATTGAAATTTATTTTGGTCTTTACTAAATTATGTCTTTTTGTTTAAAGATATTCAAACTGCATTTTCACAAATGTTTTAATATAATTCAGTTTTTCAGTTTATTTTTTACTGGACCAGATTTACACAGATTTAAACATTGGAGAATTACCTCTGGATATCAGAAGATTTTTTTTACATATTGTACTATGTGGGGAAATTTTCAGAATGAGAGATATGATGGCATTCAACTTCACAGTCTGCAGGTTGGCTCAACCTAGCTGTCATTTATGAAGCAATAAAATGCAGAAAACATCTATCTAAGAGTAAATATTTGCTTTGTCCTTTGATGAGCTACTCAAAAACAGATTAAGCCCCCTTTCATAAAGATATTTATTCGTCCTTCAGAGTATTAATTTTTTCACACAGTCACACAGTGATTAACGAAATAAGGATTTCAGCCTAAATTAAATATTTGAATATTGCTTTTACAACATTTCCAATATAAAAAGAGGAATGGGGGAAATTTATTTAAACCAGTAAATTATTACTTTTTTACAGGAGAATCTCATCTCAGTTCAGGAGCATCATCTCTAAAAGCCTCCTTATCAAACCAGGACCCCCTGCTGTTTACCAACTAACAACAAAAAAGGAGAACTTTGGACCTGTGACAAGAATAACTCTGGGAAAGAAAGATTTGAACAAGGCCAATAGAACAGTGCTGCTGGTGGGGGAAACAGGAGCAGGAAAGTCCACTATCATCAACTCTCTGGTCAACTATGCCATGGGAGTAAGGTTTGATGATGAAATCTGGTTTCAAGTCATAGAAGGAGAGAAGACAAAGCAGACCGAAAGCCAGACATCAGACGTGATCGTCTACGAGATCTTTGGGTTTGAGGATCGAATTCTGCCATTCTCTCTGACCATCATTGACACGCCTGGATTTGGAGACACCAGAGGGCTTGAACATGATATTATTGTCAGTCAAAGATTGTTTGACTTGTTTCGATCAGATGATGGCATTAATGAGATTCATGCTGTGGGTCTGGTGGTGAAGGCCACAGATAACCGAGTCAATGATCGCCTTTCATACGTCTTCAATTCAGTCATGTCTCTGTTTGGGAAAAACCTAGAGAAAAGCATCGTGGCTCTCATTACTCACTCAGACGGAAGAACGCCCAAAAATGTTCTTCAAGCTCTTGCAGCTACAAAAATCAAATGTGCCAAAAATGAAAAGAATCAACCTATTTACTTCCTTTTTGATAACTCCCAAACTGATGACCGATCTGAGGACATCGAGTTCCTAAAAATTGCTACTGACATTTCAACAAAAGGAATGAGAGCCTTCACTGCCTTCCTGGAGGAGAAATCGGCTCAAAAACTGATGACGACTACGGACGTCCTGAAGGAACGCATCAGCCTGACCGCCTGTATCCAGAACCTGCAGGAGAGAATCCAGTTAACTGAGCAGAAACGGGAGGAACTGAAACAAACCCATGATGCTCTGGTCAAACAAGTAGAAGACATGAACAAATCTTACACTGTCACTGTAGAAGTCGATGACGTCTACAAAGAAAGGGAGTCTCTTCGAAGTAAAAAGCTTTTCAGGTTTGGTCTCTTTGAAAAAGCGATGGTCTGCACCGTCTGTGAGGAGAACTGCCACTATCCTGGCTGTACACTCAGTCCCAGTCCCCAACATTGTGACGTCATTAGAAGAGGTCGTTGCACTGTCTGCACCGGGAAATGTCCTCCATCAGCTCATGTGAAGGAAAACTGGAGATATGTGATAAAAACCAAAAAGGTTAAGAAGATTGTAGAAATCAAGAAAGAGAACAAGGCAGAGAAGTTTGACCCTGAACTCAAGTTTAAATATATCAAACGTCTTGCAGAGCAGATACAGAAACTGAATGAAGAGAAGTTCCAGCTGGTCCATGAGTCCTACCAACATGTCATCCAACTGGAGGAGATCGCCCTCAAGGTGGAATCTGTCTCCACTCTTGTCCACCTGGATTTCCTGATTGAGAAGATGAAGGAAACTGGAGATAAAGCAAAGGTCCAGAAATTGGAGAAAATGAGAAGTGAAATGGATGAAGGAACCAAATTAGCGCTGCAGTATTTATGGGGCAGAATGATTGCAGCCATGTAAAAGCAGTCAAGAACCGACACATCTGTGAAGAGAGTCCAACAGGAAGCTTCATTACCTCTGGAAAGCTTCCAGATTAGAACCTTTGCTCAGGTTTCAGTCAAATAACCTCCCATCTGACCTGAGAAAGGAAAAATGGGCTTTATTAATTGTCAATGATACTAAATTGAGTCATTTGTTAAAATTATATTTTTATTATTGGGAAAAAATATAAGAATTTTATGTACATACATGGTACATTAAAAACACATGGTGACTCCCCAAATTAGCAGCCCACACAAAAAATACAATTGCACAAGAATTACTACCAAAGATCAATAGGAAGTAAACATTTGATTATTGATATGCAATATCAGAAAGAAGAGAATATTTAGGCAGTTGGTTGATACCGTTTTAAAAGGGGAACAAGAAACAAACTAACAAATGATTTTTCTGCAGACATTTCCATCTGTATTTTCTAATAAACAACTATTTAAACAGCTGAACTGCAATAAACACAAAGCACTTAAGAGATGAGGGGAAATAAGGTAGAAATTATCATTTATCTTGATGATAATAAACTCAAATTGACAATGGTTGAAAATCTGCTGTTGTGGAGTGGTACTTTAACAAATTTTTCCACTCTTGGTTCCAATAATAGCATAAACAAATATTCATATATTAAGAAGTATGATTGAATGCAGATATTTTGTGCTTTCTATCAGTAATTTCACTTCTTAATGTCACTGGTGTACTTTGTTTTAAAGTGGGTATGTTTGTGTAAGACTGTAGAACTGAGTCCTACAATCTACCAGCAATTTACATTTGTCAATGTTTAAATACATTGTATTGTTTTATCATTGTCACAACAAATACAGCAAAATATTACAAAATTTTAGTACATATCAAAAATCACTAGTATTTAAAATAAATATTGACAATTGTGTATTTGTCTTAACTCATCAGAATCAACTTTATTCGGCAGGTTTTGGGCTACAAACAAGGAATTTGACTTTGGATTCCAACATTAGCCTCATGGAAACTAGAGTTAATTAGCTTTGAAGAAATTAAACTATTCTGCATATCAATGACATGTTAAAACTATATTTAGCTTATCTTGATTACATTGCATTACTTTTAGCTCTAAAGTAGACGCTGGTGGCTGTCTTTCTTTAACTCAATATTTGTATCATAAATACATTTTCTTTGTTCCTTGGTGAGTTGACGGCCAATGGTGACATGAAGTCCCACTGAGGGTGGACTGTGACTCAGACACTGAAAGACAAGCAATTGTATTATTTTAACAATACCAAGTTACCTGTAATTCATGCTATACACTCAAAACAATTATCAGCCTTCTGTAAATAAAATGCTTAAAAATTATATCCTTTTTTCCTTGTGTGTTTATTGGGTCTGTTTTTTTATAGATCTTAAATAGGTTAAGTGCAGGTACTCAGCTATTTCTATCTAAATTGAGGGCTGCTGTCTGTCTTAACATGTAAAAGTAAATTAAAATAAAACGTTATATTTTAGACCTCCGTCAGATCGGTTGTACTAATCTATTTCTGTTTCCCTCCCTTTCCTAATAAACAAATTTCTGTCTCCACCTTCAACAAGCTGATCAGTGATTAACAGTATTTTATTTAATGTCATATTCTAATGGGCTGTAATATTAGCCACCATTATTCTGCCATATTCATATTTTTTTTATTAATACCGATACATACTGATTTAATGTTAAATAAAGCCTGAACCTAACGGCAGGCAGATAGAAGAGGGTCTTTATGCCTCTGTCCTATGTTCTAGTAAACCTCCAAGCAAGGTTAGTGGATCAAAGTGTCCACCTTCATCTTCTGCTCCACCAACTCGTACGCCTCTTCCTCTGCCTCGAACTTCCATCAGTGGTCCAACAGTGAGGTATGACACGTAAACTAGGCAGTAGTCACACCCCGCAGGGGATGGTGCCTCCTCACGGGACATCAGTAGAAGAAATGTGCCAAAACGTTTATCTGTATTTTTCATATGAATCCTTATGTGTGTCATGAATCTAATCCACCCAATACAAGTGTTCCAATAATCAAACCCAATTTATCAAACCAGTTCTTACTTTTAACAGCCAAATAATGCAACATTTAACATTTAATGAACAAATTACTAACAGGCACCATTAAAATTTATAATATGATCTCTATGCTGATGACATTCACCTATACTAATTATTTGGATAATCAGAATTTCATAAATAATCTAATTTATTTGACTTCACAGAGATTAAGTAATAGCATTTTTAAAACAAAACAACGATAAACCATAGAACTTCATCATCACAGCTCTGTTTTTTATCTTTACAGAGTATTATAAATAAGCGATTAGTTACTTCACTTAATTAAAGATACATTGCGCAACTTCCAGGATTTTTGCTGATGTCTGTCGAGTCTTGCAAACAGTTAAAATGACAGCAGTGTTGTGCATGTGCATGGAAGAGGAGGGGGAAAGAGCTGTCTGTTAGGACTTCACAGGGTTTTTTTTTTATTGCTGTAATGTTTTCTGAGGTAAGAAAGTTAGAAATATTATTTTGTTATATAATATTATATAGAAATAATTTGTTATTTTGAACAGGAATGTTTTATGTTGAGTCATTAGTAGCTTTTCTGGGGAAAAACATAGCTACCCTTTAGTTAGTCAATAGTGGAAGGGACGGACTGGCCATCGTGAGCACCAGGAGTTTTCCCATCCTTGGGGGCTAACTGGTGCCCCTGGGCACCATGTTGGTGACCCCTGGTGTTGGTGACATTTTTAGCTAATTGCAGCTTTTTAATAAAAAAAAACAATGATCACTCTGTAGCTATTTCTGATTATGTTTTACGTTAATGTTCTTTCTATGGTTTTAATTTCAGTCATGAAAAATGTGATCGGCGTGAACCTAAAGGATGATAATTCCATCCAACCTGTTGTTTTAACTCACAGCGCCTACTACAGTTGAACACATAATCTACTCAAGTCATTCTGTGTCTCTAATGTTTATAAGACTTGGATGTAAGCTTCATCTATATTTAATACTGTTAATTTCAACAAGCAATTTTGAAAGGATGAAATCTGACACAGGTTTTAAAATGGCTTTGAGTAAGTCTGTTCTTCTTTTAGGAGTTCTTCACTGACCAACATGATCTCCAAAAGTACTCTGATCCGATCAGGAAATCCATCAGTTTACCAGCTAAGAACAAAGAAAGAAAAATCTGCTACAATGATTAGAGTGACTGTCGGCGAAAGAAATGCACGCAAGACAAATAAAACCATCTTACTGGTTGGTGAAACAGGAGCAGGAAAGTCCATGCTGATCAATGCACTGGTCAACTTCACCATGGGAGTGAAGTTTCAGGACAATGTCTGGTTTCAGATCAAGGAGGAGGTGGACCAGGAAACATCTGAGGTGACTGTGTATGAAATATTTGGCTTTGAAGGTAAAACCCTGTCCTGCTCTCTGACCATCATCGATACTCCAGGGTTTGGCAGCACTAGAGGGATCGAACATGATGTCAACATCAGCCAGACATTATTGCAGTTGTTTCAATCAGGAGACAACATTAATGAACTTCATGGAGTGGGTTTGGTGATGAAAGCCAGTGATAATCGACTGAGTGACCGACTGATGTACATCTTGAATTCAGTCATGTCATTGTTTGGAAAAAACATAGAAAACCACATTGTGGCTCTCATCACCCACTCAAACGGAAGAACACCGAAGAACGTCCTTGAAGCCCTTGAGGTTTCCACCATTAAATGTGCCAAAAATGAGAAGAAGCAGCCGGTCTACTTCCTGTTTAATAACTGCCAGAACGAAGACCGGAACGAAGAAGCAGAATTTCTGGAAGGTGCAAATAAGATAACAGAGAGAGGAATGACAGAGTTTGCCGCCTTTCTGGAAAAATCTCCATCTCAGAAACTTAGGAAAACTGTTGATGTCATAAAAGAACGCACCAAACTTACTGCCTGCATCCAAAACCTGCAGCAAAGAATAACTGAGACTGAAGAGAAACAGAAGGAAATCAGACAAACTCTAGATAAACTCATGAAATATAAAGAAGAGATGAAAAATAATGAAGATTTTGATTTAGAAATAGACGAGCTCTACAAAGTCAAAGAACCCATCAAAACTGGTGTTTTCGAAGGTGCTATGTGCTGTACTCGCTGTGAGGAGAACTGTCACTATCCTGGATGCACATTGGCCCCGAGTCCCGCCTTCTGTGATGTCATCAAAGAGGGCCACTGCATCGTCTGCAGTGGGAAGTGTCCCACATCTGCTCATGTAAAAGAAAAGTGGATATACGTGACCAAGACAAGAAGAGTTCAGACCACTCTGAAAGAAATTAAGCAAAAGTATGAAAACAGTAAAACTAATAGGGAGAAAAACTTGAGTTATTTAGAAAGTCTGAACACCGAAATGAAAGATCTGAAAGCAGTAAAATCTGAGCTGCTGAATGAGTCCTACAACCATATCGTCAAACTGGAGAGGATTGCTCTGAAAGCTGATTCAGCATCTACTTTAGTCCACTTGGACTTCCTGATTGAGAAGATGAAAGAAACAGGAGACACTGAGAAGGTTAAGAAACTTGAGAAAATGAAAGAAAATGTGAACGAAGGAAGCAAAGCAGCTTTACAATATCAACATACTTCTGCATCTCACCTTAAGATGCAATAATAAGCTCATTATTGTGAATTATCAATTGAGAACGATGTTTCCATAAAAACGAATTCATTATATGAAAACAAATATTTGGTGACGGGAAAATCTGCATGTTTTATTGAATGATTCTTCATTGAACATGTAAAACATTAAATGAACAATTTAGGCCTGGTTCATAAAAAACACTATGAAAACATGTACTTATAATTCATGGTAGAGGTTATTATATAAATAAACATGTCTTAGATTTGAATTGTTCATTTAACCAGAGACAGGTGGAGGGCAGTTTAGCTCTGATGTTTTAGTTAGAAAACTTTTCTTTCCTCTCAGTCTTCACATAAATCCTTTAAAGGAGCAATAAGTGATATTTCACCACTAGGTGGAGGTTAAGCACTTTCTGTAGACCAAAACAAAATGTGTGACAAGCCACAATTTTCTACCTTCACTGCAGCTGCAACCCAGGCCTTCCTTACCCTTGTAATGCGCTGCCCTTGTAAGAACAGCATGTCCTTTCAGAGGAACGTGTCTAGTGAAAAAGTAACTCAGAATTTTTATAATGCTGTTAGCAAGAGAACATTTTGACCTGCTAAGGGTGCTCTCCACCATTTTGCTCCAACACTGACGGTGGCATTTTAGAGTATGGAGGGGCTAAGCCATCAGAGGCAGCTGTTCATGTGCACGTACACATGAGCGGCCAGTCCATCTATGTAAACATGAGACTGGAAAACTACACAAACAGATGCAGTGTGATGTCAAACCATAGTCCATTGGAATTATTATATTTAGTTCTTCACATCATTGATTTTTTTTTTTTTTTGTTCTTTCTGTCTAAAATAATGAAATTTTACTCATTGCTCCCTTAACTAACAGAAATAAAAAGACAATGAAACACTAACATAAAACTTGTATGTTAATGTTACCAAGTTATCTAAGGTAGTAGTTATGGATGTGCCCAGGCTGTATTTACAGAAATTATGATGATTATTTCAACAAGTAAACAATAATGGATTGTTGTACTGCTTAAACAATAATTTGATTAAACAAACCTTGAACCAAAATTGATAATGTGCCGAGATCTGTTGTCTCCTGATCCTCCATATGAAAAATTATTTCTGTTATTTTATGATGCATTGTTTCGGAAAACAAAAAATAACTACAGATCATAAAGTCCATGTTAGTGAAGTACTGCTGGGCATGTGCAATATACCAGCATTAATATATTGACCATGTGGTATTTGTTTGGTCATGTGACAGTAATAGGGATGCAGCACAGAGGGGAAATTTGCCTCTGCATTTAACCCATCCCATAAGGTGGAGTGTGCTGCTGACACTGAGCCTAACCCTAACCACCAACTTTTGAGGCCTTTCCAGGATGCAAACGCCCGTCTTTTGTTGTGGATGTCATCTTTATCAAAGAGGAAGAGAACACTAGTAAAATAGAGAAAGATGCAGCTTTGTCTTTGCAAATTTATTCAAAGGCATATAGCATTTGAATGTCTCTCACTGAATGCAGTCAGAAAGGCAGAGCAAGAACAAAAAGACACGATCTACATTTATACATGATGGGTACCAAGGAGCACTTTAGGGAGTATGTTTCATCTTAGCAACATTCTTGCCACAGGACGTAGGAGTTGCTTACAGCGTAAGTACATTTTCAGAGTAAATTTTTCCACCACATTCATCTCTTCTGATTACAACATAATCACATAATAGTAAAGAAATTTTTCAAAACATCTTGAGCCAGAGTAGGAAATTGTGTAAAATGTACACAACAGCCATTTGTTTTTGGAGGACTTAGTGCTCTTTAGTTGGTAGAAAACCAAACGACTGAAATAATAATTATAATGAAAATGTTAAAGCATATAACTTACTGCATTTAAAATGCTAGAATGCTGAACATCAGTATTAACTACCCATCTGGTTTAGAGTTATTACATCATTATAGCACCCTTTAAGCAATGTAAAATCCATCCTCATCAGTACTGTCATCGTCTTTTAATGCAGAAACAACATACTCCTCCAGAACATGGTCAGAATAAACAGAAAGCGAGTCTGCATCAGTATTGATCTTCAGGAAAGTGGTATCAGTCATTCTCCTTACCTTTAACCCCCCCAATATTACAACATGAGAGAAAAATCAAAGTACACACAGAACAACTGTGATTTCTCAGTGTCCATACAGTCTGATGAATTAGGTGCCACCAGATGTTGTCAGCACAATCAGGATAGTCAGGGAAGTGATGGGTCTCTCTCCAAGTCAGCCAATGGGTATGGTTAAAGTGATTGCTCATGTCAGTCACAAATTGTTTGCACTGTACCTTTTTCCAAGAAGAGCACGAGAGTCAGGATGTAGGAGAGAAATTAACTTGAAAAAAAAACAAAAAGTCGAGACGAGACAAAGCTGCTTCTCCTTTTCAGCCAGCAGGGGAACCTTTGCTCTGTAAAAACGCAGAATTGCACATTCACGTTTCCATTCAGCAAAATCCCCAAAAACACGAGCCTCACGGTCCCATTTATAGGGTTTCATTTACATTGATGTGTATCTGGGGTGTTCTAGTCACATATCACAACAGATGCTTCCTCTTATTCCTGGATAGAATGTTTATATAACTGTTTACTGTGAATAACAGGAAATAGCTAAACATTAATTCTCCTTGATATCACTAAGAAGACTTCCAGTGTTGGTGAAAAACGGGGTTCAATCTTGGCAATAACCAAAGTTCAACCAGACTCCAGTTGTCCTCTTTTTACCACTACTAGTTCTATAACTTTCCAATCTCCTATAATCCCCCTTTTTTCACTAAAAGTGAAACCTTCCAAAGGAAAACCTTTGGAAGGTTTTGAAGGAAGATATATATACATTCAACAAAAATATAAACCCTTTTGATTTTGCTCCCATTTCTTATGAGATGAACTCAAAGATCTAAAACTTTTCCACATACACAATATCACCATTTCCCTCAAATATTGTTCATAAACCAGTCTAAATCTGTGATAGTGAGCACTTCTCCTTTGCTGAGATAATCCATCCCACCTCACAGGTGTGCCATATCAAGATGCTGATTAGACACTATGATTAATGCACAGGTGTGCCTTAGACTGCCCACAATAAAAGGCCACCCTGAAAGGCCACTTTATTTTTTTTGGGGGGGGGGCTCTGGGGACTCAGAAAACCAGTCTGGTGTGTCCACCATTTGCCTCACGCAGTGCAACACATCTCATCTTCCTTCGCATTGAGTTGATCAGGTTGTCAATTGTGGCCTGTGGAATGTTGGTCCACTCCTCTTCAATGGCTGTGAGAAGTTGCTGGATAATGGCAGGAACTGGTACACGCTGTCGATACGACGATCCAGAGCATCCCAAACATGCTCAATGGGTGACATGTCCAGTGAGTATGCTGGCCATGCAAGAACTGGGACGTTTTCAACTTCCAAGAATTGTGTACAGATCCTTGCAACATGGGGCCGTGCAAATCCTGCTGCAACATGAGGTAATGTTCTTGGATGTATGGCACAGCAATGGGCCATATATTGGGTATCTCGTCATGGCATCTCTGTGCATTCAAAATTCCATCAATCAAATGCACCTGTGTTCTTCGTCCATAACGGACTCCTGCACGGGCCTCTTTTAGTGATGGACCTGGCGACAAGGACAAGGTAAGTACAAAGACAAAACATATAAATATTGCCCAAATATTGCCTTTGTTGGTACTCTAATTTCTGTCACATTTCTTCTTCAGGGCCAAACCACTCTGTTAAATTGCTGCAGTGCCACTGGATATAAAACAAGGAAAAAGAAAAGACAATAATAAACACTTTGTTGTGCCATGATGTTAAAGGTATACTATGCAACCGGGGTTGATTTTCCAGCGAGGCTCCCCCCAGAGGGCAAAAGTAAAAGTGCACTGTCATAAAGATGCTCAGCTGTTCTGGTTTCTCCGTCAAGCCAGGCGCGGTTGTTTTGAGCTTAGCAGACAGGCGAACGCAACGGAAAGTCAAAAAAACGGCAGTACAAACAATGACTAACACAGTGAAAGTATGAACATCAGGGTTTCCCGCAGCGCTATCTTGGCGAGGCGGCCGCGGTAGCGTCTCGCCAACATTCAAAAAATAAATAAATAAATAAACAATAATAATAATAATAAAACTCGATATGCTTGCATGTTTATTTGACGTTAACACGCGGTTCTTTGTTGTTGCTTTCGCGCGTGCATATAGTGAATGGCAGGGCAAAAACACATGGAGTTCTCGCCGTAAAGCAAGACCGACTCTTGTGATGCACCAGACTTCTGAGCTTGTGGGTGCGGGCCGAGGGCTCTTGCAATTGCAAGTACGGTATTTCCCCCACAGACCACCAGGGTGGCCGAGAAAACCTTTGTTCAACCTGAAATGACTCATTTAATCATCCAAAACGGTATGGAACACATTAGTTAACTGAAAAATGTTGCATAGTATGCCTTTAAAGGCATAATGAAATAGTTGATGTCAGATTGAATTCTGGCCATGTAGCCGGAGGACAACTCACAAGGTGCCTTAAGAAGGTTCCGGGGGAGCCAAGTTGAGCTTTTAGTGGTTTTGAGGTTTCTATTTATCTTTGGTGTTTGGTTTAGGATTTTATGTATATAGCTTGGGGTTTTATATGGTTTATGGTTGTGGTTATGGTTTATAGAGGAGTTTTAGATAGTTTGATGTACTTGTCTAAACATGTGCACCCCTGGGAGAATTTTAGTGGTTTTAGCCACTGAGTGAGACAGTATTTAAGGGTCCTATTTCCATCACTTGCTTTTCTACTGCTGGAGAAGACATGGTACTTCCCCAACTGCCATTGTACTTCCATTTTTTGTATGTGCACTTTGTAAATAGGCATTACAAACAAAAATAATAATGATAATAATAATAAATTGCATCTCTCCTTCTGCACCTCATGTACTCCAACCACTAAAGGCCAACTACATGACACTGATTTTCACAAATCAATTCATTAACAAAGTCTTTGGAGGGAGAGACCTTATATTTAATTGACCATATTTAATTGTTTTATTTTTGTGTCAAGTCGAGTCATATTGATTTTTATTAGATTTTTATGATTTGTTCCTTTTAGATCAGTTTTTGATCTGTTAAGTTTTGGCCGTGGGAAAGACACCGTCTCAATAGGATAATGGATGGGTAACAGTACAGAAGCTGCAGAGAGGTGTGTTAAACTACGGCTCTGCTTCCTGATCTGGACCCTGGGTTGTCAGCATTTAGGAGAACTAATAAATCTGGCCAGATTCCTAGAAAGAAGAGCTGCACCATCCAAAGTAGGATGGATGCCGTCTCTCCGGATCAGACCAGGTTTTCCCCAGAAAGTTCTCCAGTTATCAATGTAGCCCACGTCGTTTTCAGGACACCACCTAGACAACCAGCGGTTGAATGATGACATGCGGCTAAACATGTCATCACTGGTCAGATCAGGCAGGGGACCAGAGAAAATGAGTCCCACATTGTTTTAGCAAACTCACACACCGAAGCAACACCAACTTTGGTGACCTCTGATCGGCGTGATCGGGTGTCATTACCGCCAGCGTGAATAACAATCTTACTGTATTTACGCTTATCCTTAGCCAGCAGTTTCAGGTTAGATTCTATGTCGCCCGTTCTGGCCCCTGGCAGGCATTTAACTATGGTCCCTTGTGTCTCTAGTGCCACGTTTCTGACTATTGAGCTCCCAATCATCAGGGTCGGCTTCTCAGCGGGTGTGTCGCTGAGTGGGGAACATTTGTTAGAAATGCAGACTGGTTGGTGGTGATCTGGGGTCTGTAATCTAGAGCTACGCTTCCAACGAACCGTCACCCAGCCGGCCTGCTTACCCGGCTGCTCGGGTGCTGCTGGAGGACCACTAAGTGAACTAACGCTAGGTCTATGTGGCTCCACGCTAGCAAAGGGGCGGTGTCGATATTAATAAGGGCCTGCTCCTGCTTATTTATGAGGGCCCATCTTACCCCGGTTTAAGATTTGGCAGTAAAGGAGAAACAATGATCAGAGGCAAACATTTAAAATATGCATATTTAACTCATTTGGAATTCCAAAGAGACAAAACTTACAAGCTCATTGTTAGCCACATACTTCTACCAGGCATTGCAGTTTTTGTCTAATCAAAGGTTTGACATCCTTTTATCACACTAACTAACCCCCCCCCCCCCCCCCCGATTAGGTTGGGGGTTTGTGGTCGCAGACACTGTGGCTCCAGGCGTGATCTACTCCCAAGGTTTCCATGCAGTACGGCTAATTTATTACTCAAACCATCCTATCAGGGCTCAAGCCAAATGGCCTCAAAAGCCATAAACCAGCTCTCAAACCTAAGCTGTGTGTTTTTCTTTGCCATCAAATGGGAGACACAGTTTAGAGGCCAGGAGTATCTCATTATTTTCCATGCAAATGCCTGATTACTATAACAATTAACGATATTTTCCATAACAGCGGCTATCAGCTGGTCCTTCCACAGCACGGAGCCGGGTCTCCAATTCTGACACCCTCGCCTCCAAAGCTACAAAAACACTACATTTATTACAAGTACCATTATCACTAAAGGAGGCAGAGG
Organism: Fundulus heteroclitus; assembly: GCF_011125445.2. Taxonomy (NCBI): domain Eukaryota; kingdom Metazoa; phylum Chordata; class Actinopteri; order Cyprinodontiformes; family Fundulidae; genus Fundulus; species Fundulus heteroclitus. The sequence continues at coordinate 2,651,369 of NC_046368.1, forward strand.
AATAACTGAACTTCTGACACAGAGAGCAGCAGATAAGGGGAGACTTAGACAGAGACGGAAAAGCTGATGGACGGATAGGGGAGGAAGCCATTGTGAGGCTAAAGCTAGGCTAAAGCTAAGCTAGCGACCTCTTACCACGCCAAGAAAAGCAAACCGTGTAAAACACGATGAGTTCCCAAGCGTGAAGTTGAGCAACAGAGAACGTGTTTTAAATCTGCTTATGTGTTGGAAACAGAGAGAGGTTACAGCAAAGAGATTAAAGATAAAAACAAAAGGGTCTGGAACACCAAAACGGGAATAAACGCTTTACGGCTTACTGCTATCTCAGGCGCTCAACAGCGCCTAGAAGATGAAAACTGCGATACTGTCTCAATACAGCTGAGACTAAACATTTAACATTTTCATTTTAAAATCATTGTTGAAGTAAAACTGTAAAGTTAAATGTGAAATCGGTCCAAGTGGCCAATCTATTCCGCTTTCTGTGCCAGACATTTATTTATTTAGCATTAGGTCTTCAGTACAGGGTCCAAAACAGGGGGCAGGACCAGTTCCAAAGTGCCACTGGCCCCTGTTGGTCTCTGTTGGTCTCTGTATAGAACTCATACAATACCACACTCCTCTCTCAGGCCTCTGTCATCTGCCTTCTCTAGATCTACAAAAACACAGTGAAGCTCTCTCTGACCCGCTCTGCACTTCTCTATCAACATCCTCAAAGTAAATTCTGCATCTGTAGGACTTTAACTCAGCATGAAACCATCCTGCTGCTCACAGATGCTCACTTCAGACCTCAACCAAGCTTCCATGCTCTTTTCTATAACTTCATTGCTTGAGTCATCAACTGTATTCCTCTGCTACAACTCTGCAAATCTCCCTTGTTTCTGAAAACTGCTATCAGCACACTTCTCCTCCACTCTTCATGCATTTTCTCGCTTTCTAAGATCTCATTAAACAGACACATGAATGCTTTATCCAATTACTCTTCCATCCAAGCCGGACACATTTGCCTTGAAAATTAATAATGTAAAGGTAAACACAATAAAATCATTATGAAATCAGTGGTAAGACTGTATGATTTATAGAACTGACTTTATAAAGCTTTGAGATTAAATGTACACTATATATATAAAATTTTACTGAATTAAATCATATTTACAGCAAATTGACAGCCAAACAGAAATATATGTATTGAAATATTGGTCCCTTTCCCGCAATGTCTCATAAAGCGTTTTATATCGGCGACTGCTGGCTGCTATTACATCAAGCAACCACCAGAGGGCAGCAAAGCATCGGGTGAGGCCTCAATTTTGTGTGAACGTATATATGAAAACTTTTTTTAGCTTTTGAAAATGTCAGTTTTAATCATTTACTTTTAGAGCATTTTTCTTTTATAAATCTTTTAACTTTTTTTCTATTTAAGCAATGGTAGTTTTTTGTTTTCCAAACATATATAAAAAAACACTGGCAAACATTCTAAATATTAATAATGTTGCTTTTGTTCTTTTGAACATTTTTATCGTAATCTGTTTTTGATCTCGCGTCAAATTGTTTAGTTTATTACGTCTGATGGATGCAGTGGTGGATTTTCCCACGGCTCGTGGACGCAGCGCCGTCTCATTTTGGAATGACGTGTCAGAAAGACCCGGAAGCTGTCAGTGTGTCCAAGATGGCCTACCAGACCCTCCAGCAGGAATACCTACAGATTCCTGTTGTTACCAGAGCTTACACCACGGCCTGCGTCCTCACCACGGCTGCAGTGGTAAGACCAACCCGAACCGGACCGGACCGAGCCGGGCCCAGTCAGTCCGTCAGGGCTCCGCCGGTTTCTGTTGAGCTCCAGCTGTTCTGTCACAGGTCATTCAGGAAGTTAGCTTCATGTTTGCTGTCAGTCGGAGCTGGGAACACATCCGTGGTTCTGTTCGGGTCCATTTAAGACGGTCATGAACGCGGTCAGAGGTTTTAACCTGGGTTTATTCCATCTGGAGCTGTTGATGGGACCGGTTCCCTCCGTTACAGACCGACCCTGAACGCACCATGAGATGTTGGACATCAGCTGAGATGTGAGCAGATAAACGGAACCGTCTGGGTTTGGACCTCCACCCGCTGACGTCAGGATGGGTTTATGTTCCGTTAGATCTGTTTTGTTACTTTAATCACACGGTGATCCAGAACGGATCCCAGGTTCTGGTTCTGGTCATGCATTTGGAGATCTGACCAAAGGTTCTCGGAGGGGTTCGGTTCTGGGGACGTTCCTGATCACGTTCCTAAGGTCCAAATGAGCAGGAGGTTCTGCAGAGTTTAATGTGAGTCCAGGCCGGGTCCGGATCAAAATGGAAGGTGGTCCATCTTGGCTTCCTCTAGTTTATCCAGGTTCTGCTGGTGAAGTTGGACCTTTGGGGAAATGTGCTTAACACGGGCCGAGGGTTCTGGACGTTTGGTAGAACATGCCATGTGGGTCCACAGGCCCGGTCCAGTCAAGCTCTGCGCTGGTGGCAGCAGTGTGTGCCTCTGCTTCCTGGACCTTCTAGGACGCAGCGAAGCCGGTTTTCTCGGCCTAAGGTTCTGGGTGATCCGGTGACCCGGTTCTTGCGGCTGTTCCTTAGAGGACCCGGCGCTGAGACAGAACCGGCGTGGTTCCAGCTGGACCCGGTCACAGCTCCACCTGGGTGTCCCTGAAGTTTCAACTCAGGTTCTGGGATCTGATCCAGCAGCAGATCAGCCCGTCTCAGCGGGAGGCGCTGGAATAAACCCGGTCACTCAATTCAATTCAATTAAATTTATATAACGCCAATTCGTGAAACATGTCATCTCAAGGCTCTTTCCAAAGTCAGACTCCATCAGATCCTCCAGGTTGGTGAGAAAGTTTCCTCTCTAAGGAAACCCAGCAGGTTGCATCAAGTCTCTCCAAGCAGCATTCACTCCTCCTGAAAGAGCGTAGAGCCACAGTGGACAGTCGTCTGCATTGTTGATGGCTTTGCAGCAATCCCTCATACTGAGCATGCATGAAGCGACAGTGGAGAGGAAAACTCCCCTTTAACAGGGAGGAGAACCTCCAGCAGAACCAGAACCAGGCTCAGTGTGAACGCTCATCTGCCTCCACCCACTGGGGCTTAGAGAAGACAGAGCAGAGACACAGAAAGCTCAGAAGCTCACATTGACCCAGGAGTACTTTCTATGTTAGATGGTAATAGAGGATGATCTGCCTCCCCTGATGATGTCACAGCTAACAGAACGCCAGACCAGGTGTACCTTCTATGAAGAGAAAAATGACAGAGAACAAAAAGTTAAAAGCTGAAATAACAGCAAACAATGCAGATTAGGAGAGCAGTAGGAGAACTCAGCAGAGAGAGAGAAATAGACCCTGATGTCCTCCAGCAGCCTAAGCCTATAGCAGCATAACTATAGAGGTAGCTCAGGGTAACATGAGCCACTCTGACTAGAAGCTTTGTCACAAAGGAAAGTTTTAAGATTAGTCTTAAAAGTAGACGGGGTGTCTGCCTCACGGACCAAAACTGGGAGTTGGTTCCACAGGAGAGGAGCCTGATAGCTAAAGGATCTGCCTCCCATTCTACTTTTAGAGACTCTAGGAACCACCAGCAGACCTGCAGTCTGAGAGCAAAGTGCTCTGTTAGGATCATACGGGGTAATCAGAGCTCTGATATATGATGGAGCTTGATTATTAAGGGCTTTATACGTTAGAAGGAGAATTTTAAATTCTATTCTTGATTTAACAGGAAGCCAATCAAATGTTATTAAAAAATGATCAGATAGGACAGGGTTGTGAGGAAATATTGTTAATTCTTCACAATCAATGCCATATGTCAGCACAAGGTCTAAAGTATGAAGCCAAGAGTGCGTCGGTTTATGCACATTTTGAGCAAAACCAATTGAATCTAGGATAGTTTTAAAGGCTACACTAAGGTTATCACATTCTGTGTCAACATGGATGTTATAATCACCCACTATAATAACCTTATCAGTATTTAACACCAAATCAAATAAGAAATCTGACAACTGATCTAAAAACTGAGAGTAAGGGCCTGGTGGACGATACAAAACAACAAAGAGAAGAGGTTTTATTGCTTTTTATTGAATGATGACATGCGGTTAAACATGTCATCACTGGTCAGATCACTCCTGGTTCTGGTTCTGGTTCTCAGGTTCTGTTCATGGCTTCATTCCCTGTTTTCTCTCGCAGCAACTGGAGATCATCACGCCGTTCCAGCTCTACTTCAATCCGGACCTGATTCTGAAGAACTACCAGGTGCCGAGTCCGACTGAACATGTTCTGCTCCCAAACGTTTCAGGTCAGCCGGGTCCAAACCTCCGGTTCTGACGGGTTCTCCTCTTTCTGCAGGTATGGCGGCTCATCACCAACTTCCTGTTCTTCGGTCCAGTCGGCTTCAACTTCCTGTTCAACATGATCTTCCTGTATCCTGCTGCTTTGCATGTTTCTGTTTCACAGGCCCAGATGTTTCTGCAGAACCAGCAGCTGGAACCCAGGCGCCGCTTTGCCTGCTGCTGGGTTCTGACAGGTTCTCTGACGCTCCGGTTCTAAATGCGGTTTAAAGCAAACCGACGTGTAGCTCAGAGGGAGACAAACCTGCAGCAGTCGGGGTTCCCTCTGTTCTCAAGAGAACCCTGCTGCCTGGAGGGAACCCTGTATTAAAGGAGAAGTCCGGTCTAAATCAGAATTCAAACTGCTGAAAGTACTTTAAATATAAAATTATTATATACTGTTCAATAAATGATAAGCTTTTTAATTAAGAGTAATTTTCATTTGAAGGTACTTTTATGGGGACAGCCATCTTGGTGAAGAACAGTTCTGCCTCCTCCCAGTTTGTGACGTCAGGTCAGGGATCGGCTGTAGAGACAGTCCCAATGCCCTATCTGTCCCCTTAAAAATAAATATCTGTTTTCATGCTGAAATATATTTTAACCCCTTAAACAAAGATAAACATGGTATTAAGCATTTACATTTAAATTAATACAAATTTTACATTTTAGAGACATAAAAAGACAAAAAATGAGCATTAAAGTATGGTTTATGGGTTGGGTTCTGCAATGTTATAAGATGAGTATAAAACTCATGTTTAGATCCAATCTCTGCTCAAAATGGTGATCTGCACCGCCTAATCTACTTTCAGCAGTTATCATCAGTTATTGCAGCCGTAAACTGCAGAAAATACGGTCAGAGCGGCTCTTTCTGAATTTTCTCTGCTGCTGTCAGGATGAGCTGCTGTCAGGATGAGCTGCTGTCAGGATGAGCTGCAGCGTTATGAGGCGGAGGGATATTCCAGCGTCACTTAGTTTAGAGCCCAAACAATCGACTTCACTTTCAGAAACAAGCCCCAAAAAAAAGCTGCAACCCGCAACTCATTAAATTTACAAGCGACTTTAGAAAAAATAAGACCAAAGTTGCATAAAATAAATGAGCTTCACAGCAGTGAGCATTCTTTCTAAGTGTGTCGTATCCCTCCACCGCTCTGGTCGGGTAAACAAATATTACAGCAAATTCTGCATCATAAAAAAGAAAAACCTAGAGAAAAGTCTCTCATGTCATCTTGAAGACATTCTTCTTCTAAATGTTGCTACAGACGACGTGTTTTCTCTCTGGTCAGAAGTTTGATGGTAAATCCTCTCTCTTCACGTTGGTAATCAACAAAAGAACCCGGTGGATGATGAATCAGAAAGGTGAAAAAACTAATATTTTCTCACTTTTACCCGATGTATTGAAACATCTAACTGCCATGAACGTGATCATTGTTGCTCTCAGAATATCAACGGTGAAGTCCTCTGTAAATCCTAAATAATTGTTTCTGATCTTAGCTGTGTCCTACAGCTCTTATTGAGTTTGCTTGTAAAGCGCGGAGAACTGCTGTCGGATCTCCGCTTATCCACGTCACAGGATGTGATGTCAGGCGGCCATTACTGCCCATATTTGGGCAATAAGGGCCGCCCCCATACACAGTGATCCAGATGACAATTTATGCTTTTATTTCCTTATTGATTAACGCTAAATTCATTAAATCACCACGAACGTATTAGTTTTAGGTAAAGCTAATGATCCCCTGATGTTTCCTTGTTGACCGGACTTCTCCTTTAAATAGGGAACCCTGCATTAAATGGGGAACCCTGCATTAAATAGGGAACCCTGCATTAAATGGGGAACCCTGCATTAAATGGGGAACCCTCCTGTGTTAAAGAAGGAACCCTGCTGCATGGAGCAGGGAACCCTGCTGGGGTGATACTAACCAGCAGCTCGTTCTAAAGCCCGGTTCCGTGCTGCTGGGTCCGGTTCTCTGTGGGTTTTCTTTAACGTCTGCTTTCAGGTACAGATACTGCCGGATGCTGGAGGAGGGTTCCTTCAGGGGCCGAACGGCTGACTTTGTCTTCATGTTCCTGTTTGGTGGCCTCCTCATGACCGTATCCTTCCACCACAGTTAGGAGGTTCTAGCAGAACGTTTGGCAGGGAGGACGGTTCTGTGTAGCTGGAGCGTTCTAAGCGGTTCTAAGCGTAGACGCCAGCAGCTCCGACTGAATCCTTCACCAGACGCCACCAGATCTTCGGCATCTTTGTGAGCCTGGTCTTCCTCGGCCAGGCCTTCACCATCATGCTGGTCTACATCTGGAGTCGAAGGAACCCCAACGTCCGCATGAACTTCTTCGGCCTGCTCAACTTCCAGGCTCCCTTCCTGCCCTGGGTGCTGATGGGCTTCTCCCTCCTGCTGGGGAACTCCATCATCGTCGACCTTCTAGGTCCGTTTCCTCGCTCGGTGTCAGGACCAGCAGAACCGGCGCTGAGAAGTCACGCTTGATGTTTTTCTTTGCAGGCATCGCCGTCGGCCATGTTTACTACTTCCTGGAAGACGTCTTCCCCAACCAGCCAGGAGGAGGCCGGTGGCTCAGGACGCCGTCCATCATGTCAGTCTGCAGTTTGACTCATTTATACGTAGAAATGTTACATCTTAGTGCTCTTTATAACTTTTTAGATAAAATCTATTTCAAATGTAATTTTATATATATATATATATATATATATATATATATATATATATATATATATATATATATATATATATAAAGTGATGAATATTATTAATGAAGTTAAACCAAACCTAAACATTCTGGGCGTAACATAAAACCAGGAAGTCCCTCCTGGTTTTACCTGGGTGGTCTTAATGTTATGCCTGGTGGGAAAAGTATTCACACCTCTGAGACGTTTCTGCTCTCTGTCGGTTTACAGCAGCAGGTTTTGTTAGTCAGACCAACATGACGCTGAAGTGCAAGTAAAGAGATTCATAGTTTAACAGCTTAAAAAAGACTGATCTGAAAAGTGTGGCATGCATTTATACTCAGGCATCCCTGTGTCTCCTGCTATTACTTCTTCTGGCTTTCTGTCTACATTGACTTTCTTCTGTCATAAAGGCCAGATGTCTGTTGGCACTAATAGTTTCTCCACCTGAGCTGTGGGTCTCTGCAGCTCCTCCAGAGCCACCACGGTCCTCCTGGTTAACCTCCACCTGAGCTGCTGATCTCTGCAGCTCCTCCAGAGCCACCATGGTCCTCCTGCTTCTCTGATCAATGCTCTCCTGGTCCAGCCTGTCAGTCCAGGTGGACGTCCATGTCCTGGTAGGTCTGCAGGTGGTCCATCCTCTCTCCAGGTCCACATGATGATCAGAACTCTGGGAGGTTCTGTAGAACCTGACCTGCTGGAAACTGGACCAGAACCTCCTCCCTGACCCGTCTGCTGGGTTCCTTGGTCTTCATGATGGTGGATGTTCTGTTGAGAACCTCTAAAGAACCAGAACAGATTAAATTACAAACAGCTGGACTTCGGTTACTAACTAGGAGACTTGAGAAGACAGATGGGACTTTATTTGGGGGATTGCTGCCCTGCAGGGGGCGCTGTGTCCTGCGTGACGCTGTGATCTGAGCTGAGAACATGGAGCAGGTGGAGGAAGATCTAGAGAGGTGGAGGTTTGCCCTGGAAAGGAGAGGGATGAAGGGTAGCCGTAGCTAAACACGTGAATGAGAGGAACCCAGATGGTGACAGGAAGCAGAGAAGAAGAAGGTGGAGGAGATAAAGTCCTGAGGGTCAGGTTAGATGTTCTGGAGAAGAAGGCAGAGAGACCAGGCTGAGATGGACATGTCCAGAGGAGGACGGTGAGGCTGGAGCTGCTGGCAGGAGGTCTGGAGGAGGACCAGAGAGGTAAAGGTGGAGGTAAAGAGGACATGGAGGTGGCTGCAGAGGGAGAAGAAGAAGATGGAGGCAGATGGAGACGCCTGGAATGGAAACACCAGAAGGAGTGTAAAATCTATGATGAAATCTAAAAGTTTAATTAAAATGTTCTAGAATAAAGGAGGCTTTGGTCTAGAACAGGGTTCTGTTAACCTCGGCCAAAAAGCCTAAAGAACTGAAGAAGGTTTATAATGTAAAAGTCATTAACAGTTTTTCCACAAAGAATGATACTAAAATCTTAAAGAATATTCTTTTTTATCAAGTTATTCTTCTTCTTTGTCAATAAGATGAAAACCACGTGGTTAGTTTTTATACATCATTTCATATAAAAATGTAGAAATTATATTAAACCTAAAAATAAATTCCATTTGTTCTTTAACATAAAAATCTAAACAAATCTCCAGTATCAGGAAAAACAAAGCATGGTATTTTCTTCATGTTTGTGGCTCTAATCAAACGTTCTTTAGTGAAGGGGAAACCTGGGTGTGCACAGGTTGCTGAGCTCTGGTCTGCAGAAGGTGGAGATGGAGCTTCAGGTTCCATCAGGTTCCATCAGGTTCCATCAGGTTCCATGAGGTTCCATGAGGTTCCATGTTCGGCGTCTCTGATCTGTCTCTACCTCCTCCCACAGAAAGATGCTGTTCGACACGCCGGAGGAAGACGCCAACTACAACCCGCTGCCTGAGGACCGGCCCGGAGGCTTCGCCTGGGGGGAGGGCCAGCGCCTGGGGGGCTAGACGGCCTCAGGGACGTTCTGGAGAGACGGAGGAGACGGACGTGCTCTTTGTGTTCCACGTGTTTGTTTAGTTCTCGGTGAAGAATGCCAAACAGCCTGAACCGCTGTGGACGGAACGGTTTTGTTGTTTGTGTTTTTTGGGCTTTAATCATCTTCAGAAACTCTCCTCCATGCCGACTCGTCGCTCTGAGGCCATTTTTAGAAGAACTGGACTTTGGGACTACAGACAAAGCTGGACAATGAGCCCGACGGGCCCACAGGCTGTTTGTCTCCGTCTCACATTAAAATACTGACGCGTGAAGGAGGAAAAACAAAAAAAAGATTTAAATATAAAACAGAATTTATCCTCATGGTGAGTCCTTCTTTTTCATTTCACTTTTTAAACAAATAAATGTGTGCAGCAAAGGTCGCTTTGGCTTCATCTTTCTGCTTTGGATCGTTTAAATCAGGGGTGTCAAACATACGGCCTGCGGGCCGGTTCCAGCCCGCCAAACAATTTATTCCGGCCCAATGGCTAAATGCATTATCATTATTCAAAAAAAAAAATATATCTTTTTTTTTTTCTTTTTTTTTTTTCCCCAGTCTCCTGTCTGGCAATGTGGCAATAATAATTGTTGTCTTAATGCCAAAAAGAGCTCATCAGATTTGACTTTCACAAGTGGAGCAGTACTGCTTTTTCCATAGTGCTCCGCCTAAATTTATGAATGTGAATAGTTTTATTATGATTCATGCGGGGAATATCTCAAATGATATGGACACTACAATGGGAAAGTAGGAGAGGAAAGGAAGAACAAGAAGAAAAAAAGAAAAGGTGAAAGAAAGTGGAGATAAAAGGAAGAGAATGATAAAAACAATTATTGAAAAATAACATGTACTTCGTTTAATTGAAAATATGCAGTTCCTATATTATCCACGAGGGGCGCTGTGTTTTAATCAGCAGATGGTAGCACTGAGCTTCAGATGTGGAAAATTGATTTTAAATCATTTCTTAATTTTTATCTGTTTGATTTTTTTTTCATGCAGGACAGTGTTTTTAAGTTCCAAAAAATGTGAATAAATGTTTTTCAGCATCGTACAATCACTGTGATCAGTAAATGTTTAACTGAGTAAAAGTATTGTTGAAATTGCACATACTTTTCTTAAAAACGCTGAGGTTATTCATAATATATTGTGTAAAAGTGAAATTCATTTAATATAAAAATCAACAACAAGTCCACTTTTATTAGTTCTATTTAATCTTGCAATGAGTTTACTCGTGTGGCCCTCTTGAGATCAGATTAAGCTGAATGCGGCCCCTCAACCAAAATGAGTTTGACACCCCTGGTTTAAATAAACTCAGAGTTTTAACCGACTCTGGGGTCACAAACACACCGCATCTTTGACCTCCCAGAACCACGTCATGCACAGAGCTCAAAGTCCCGGACCGTTCAGTCCTTTACAGCCGTCAGGATTTACCTGTGGGAGGAAACAAGGAATGAAGAAAGGAAGCCATGATGAAGGAATTCAGAGCAGAAGGAAAGAACGGCGGCACAACAAAGGACACAAGGAAGGAAGGAAGGAAGGAATGCTGAACCCATTGAAGGCTGGAAAGGATTCAAGAAAATAATGGTGTAAGAAGGAAGGAAGGGAGGAAGGCTGGTTACAATTAAGGATGTAAACCAACAAAGGACACAAAGAAGGAAGGAGGCAACATGATAGGAGGACTAATATGGTCCATGTTCTTATTTTGGGTCTTTTCCAGACGTAAAATATAAAAATTTCCTGCCTTTTCCTACTTTTCAGAACCTGCTTAGGACTCACGGCTCATCCTGAATATCCTTCAGTGAAACCCTGAAGATGTTTGGGTCAGAAGAAGTGTTGTTAGAATAACTGTGAATACACGTCTGAGAAGCTCTAAAATAATTATCAATAATAATAATCAGTTAACTTTGATGATTACTGTGTTAATTACTGAAGTCTAAGCCTGTGTTTTATTTCTGGGAATGATTCCAGAAGATCTATGATCTACCAGAACGGTCTGTTTATTCCTCCGTTTGAAGAACGCAGTTAGAATAATGAGCAGTTTGCATTTTTCTCATGAGTTAACCTGCACAGCGTGGCCAGAGGAGGGAAACCTGCGCGTCGCTCCTCCCAGAGAAGCTCCAGCTCCTCCTGGAGGATCCTGAGGTTCTTCCTGGCCAGAACAGGTTCTTGGGGATTAGAACGTCTTCCTGAGGCATCCTGATCATACTGGCTGATCCTTTCCATCAGATGACCACCTCTTCTCTGAGCCCTCCACAGGAAGCTGATTTCAGCTGGTTGTAGCCAAAATGAGTTACTTTGGTCATGATCCATAACCAAGCAGGTCAAATATCTTCGTATCTTATGCCTGGTAGATGGATCATAGCTTCATCTGCAGGGATGAAGGTTATGATGACGAAGAACCAGCTGAGCTGAATGCTAAAGCTCTAGATTTATGTGGTCATGAGATATGGATCAGGACTAACAGAACAAGATCCTGGATACCAGCTGGTAAAATTAACAGTTTAACTGTAGAAAACAAGGTTCCAGTGGGTTAAATTAATAACTAACATTGTTTACACGTTTAAAAAGCAACTGTCACTAACATTTTCTAACTCCTCTGTATGTATTTTGATAAAGATGGCTCAATCAGATTTTATATATATATATATATATATATATATATATATATATATATATATATATATATATATATATATATATATATATATATATAAATTTTCAGAGTGTACAACGTAAAACAAATTGCTGTACAGATGTTAAAACAAAGGGACAAGCATGCAACTATCACTCCCATCAGAAAAACTGCATAAATAAATATTAATTATTGGACGACTTGGCTAGAATATGAAATGTTGAACTAAAGAAATCACTATTTGTGTTAATGAAACAGCAGAGACAGATATAAACATTAGCATAACGGTCATGTTCAGTGACATGCTCATACGTTTTTAATTCTTGCTAATTATCAGCCTGTATTTAATTACTAGCTTTTTAAAACAGAGATATGCATAAACAAGCAGTATTTTCCCATTTATATCATTAAATGATTTGTTTTGAATAATCAAACTCCATCCCCGTGGCTGTTCCTTCCCGTTTTAATAGAGAATATTCTAATTTCCTACTTTTTCCCGGAGGCTGTGAACGCGTCTGAAGGAGGTTTAGCCGTTAGCTCCAGGGTAGCAAAGATGCAGCTAGCTCTGAGTAAAACCTTTGGCCAGAAACCAGTTAAGTTCCAGCTGGAAGAAGATGGAGACTTTTACATGGTGGGATCAGAGGTAAGCCTGCCTGTGGCCGCCGGTTCCGAAGGTTCGATTCCCGGTAGAACCGGTCCGGGTAACGGTAGCTGCTAGCTACGGTTAGCATGCTAACGCAGCTGTAAACAAAGACGTCTGTGCTCCTGAAATCAGTCTGAGCCAAAAGAAACACCGAGATTAAATAAAAACAAAGAACCGAACCTGTTCTGATGATTAGTCTGTTTCCCAGTCTGCTGCTGATTAACGCTGTTTTTTCTTTTTTATCGCAGTTGGTCTTTATATAAATTAATATAACTGGCGGTTAATTCCCTAATTTTAAGCGGATGTTTGGAAGCTGGGTGTTCATTATATGCTGCTTATGTATTATTATGGTCCAACATTCATTAGCTTTGCAGCATTTTAAGAAAATAAAATATTAGTTTTCATGTCTGAACGCAAACCGTTACCAGGTTTCTGTTGTCTGAGGGATTTAAACTGTAAAAAAATAAGTTTTTTTATTGTTGAAAGACAATTAGTGACTGTTTACAACATCAGTCTAACAGGAGATTCACTAGTTTAGCTGAAACATGAAGCAGATGCCAGATAAAACCTCAGAATAAATGAATGGAAATATGTGGAAAAAGAGGCCAAATGTGATCAGTGAGCTGTTTAATGTCTAATCAGGATAGTTGTTTTATTTAGTTGATTTTAAACCAGAAGATTGAGCTGTAGGTTTTACTTATATTACATAAACTCCAGATTGAATTGTTTCCAGCAAAGATCCAGTTATGGTTCCTGGGATGTTTTCTGTTTCTGTCGCGTAGTTAAAGTCTGATATGTTTTGATTTATTCTGATTGTGTTAAATTATTTTGTTTGTGTTCTTCGCAGGTTGGAAACTACCTGCGGATGTTCAGAGGCTCGCTTTATAAAAGATATCCGTCGTTATGGAGGAGGCTGGCCTCCGTGGAGGAGAGGAAGAAGATCATGGCTTCTTCACACGGTGATTTTTTTCCCCTTCAGCTTAACTTTAAACTCTTTAAAGGTTTGTAGTTTCTAGAAGGCCGCTCACACAGATTCACAACCAAACTGCAGATTTTTAGCCGTCGATCAGAACACGGCGGGCGAGGAGCAGCAGGATGTGTCTGAAGCAGAGGAGGACCACGACTCTGCTGGTTATTAACGCAGATCAGAGCCGTAGCACTAAAACACGCTGCAGCCTAAAGCATCTTCTACATTCTGATTAATCCACCTGGTTTTTCTTTACTGACCAATCAGATGCAGTGGAGGATTTATCTCCATAAATCAGCCAAGAGTCAAAAACCTTAGCATGTTTTAAGCAGGTGAGCAGAAACGGGTCTTTAAATGATTCAAAGGGAGGAGGTGGAAATGTTGGGGTGAAACGGGAGGAAGAACCTGTGGAGAGATCTGAATGATTAACATCGTTAGTTCTGCTCCTCATCAGGATGAAATGTGAAGGTTTACAGCTGAGTTCTGCTCAGTGAAGCAATAAGAGACTAAAAACTCATTTTATTCTAAATGAAGTTAAATAACGATAGTTTCTCCTGGAAGGAAACGGCTAATTTATCCTCAGCAGTTTGGAGGTTTGACTTAAGTGTAAATTAGATTTATGCTGCAGTTTGATTTTAGTCGACAGTTTATCTTCTGATGCGTCGTGTGACAAATAAAAAGTTTCTGTTTCATCTGCATGTTATCTAAGCCATTACAAGGCCTTTGTTTGCCAATTGTATAAAGCTTGGTACTCATCATTACTCCAGACTTTTTGAATTGAGAAAGCTTCCTGGAGAGGAAGAGAAACGTCTTCAAACTACGGAAAACAAGTCTAGTTGCTTTGTTTTTTTACCTTTTTTTGGAATGACGAATAAAAAGTCTTTCCTGCATGAAGAATCTTCCTGTTTTTACTTGAACAGAACCAAAGCGGTCCATAAACAGGTGGTTTCATTTATTGGTTAAACTAACGATGGTTCTGTTTGTTTTTATCTTGGAGAAGGTCGGTATAGCTGCCAGGTGAGTTCTGTAAGGACCAGAACCTTCAGGTTCCCGTTGACGGCGTGGCAGGATTCTGGGCCGTTCCTGACGGATAAACTCTGCTTTCTGCTGCCAACAGCCACCAGCGTGACGCTGCTGAAGGCCTCAGAGTGCGAGGAGATCTTTGACGGCAACGACGAGAAGTACAAGGCGGTGTCCATCAGCACGGAGCCTCCAGCCTACCTCAGGTAACCGGGCCGCTCTCCTCTGGGTCGCTGTGACCGAAGGCAGCTTTAAGGTGATCCAGATCCTCCAGACACAGTCTCTGGTTCTTCAGAGTCATTCTGGGTTTAAGGTTAATGAGTAAATGTCAGTTTTTACAGATAGAAACCAAAAAGTTCTTCACAGACACTAAATGAATGAATCTAACAGCAAACTAAAAGCCACATGATCTACAAACGTATAAAATGGGGCTAAATCTGCACAAAAGAGCCGAGCAGCTCCCAGATGAGCTTAACTTAAAGGGAGGAAAGTTAATAACCTTAAAGTTTAACAGCAGTTTATTTATTTCAATAAACGTCAAGCAGAAAAGTTTCTGAGCTGATGTGGAAAGAGAATAATCTGCTGTTCATGTAAAGCTGTGGGTCTGAAGGTTAATGTTTTATTCCTGGAGCTCAGATAATGACAGAAATAATCAGAATATGAAGAATAACTGGAGGAAACAGGAACGTCTGCGATCTGGTGGTTCTCCACATGTTCTCCTCTGGTTCTCAGTAGTAGAAGCATGAAGTTTATTTAAAGACAGACAGTTTAAACATAAACGTCACCAAATGATGAGCTCATGTCTGCAGTCCCTCCACAGGCTGTAAGACAGGAAAATAAAGTTAAAACTTCCTGTCACCCACAGAGACACGTGGACTCAGACCTGTTTTTATTTTTATTTTATTTAACCAGGAAAAAATCCCACTGAGATTAAAAACCTCTTTTTCAAAGGAGTCCTGGCCAAGAGGCAGCAAAGTTACATATTGAACAGAGACACATTAGATTCAATGAAAGCTTTTTCCTCCTGCATCAGTAAACTGTAATTTGCCTAAAAACCGCTGAGTGTGCCTGCATGCAGTGGATTAATAATAATAATAATAATAATAATAATAATAATAATAATAATAATAATAATAATAATACTAATAATTGATCCTGCTCTGTGTTCCTGCAGGGAGCAGAAGGCCAAGCGCAGCAGCCAGTGGGTTCCCACCTTACCCAACAGTTCCCACCATCTGGACGCCGTCCCTTCGTCCACGTCCATCAACAGGAACCGCATCGGCCGCGACAAGAAGAGGACGTTCCCTCTGTGGTGGGCGACCCTCCGGTTCTCCTCCGGTTCTCCTCCGGTTCTCCTCTGGTTCTCCTCTGGTTCTCCTCCTTTTATTACAGACACCGCTTGCTGTGGTTCTGTTCTCACATCATCCGCTGCTTTAGCTTTATTCCTCCAGAGTCGACAGAAAATGGCAGAAAGTTTGTTTTTTTTATATTTTATGAGCAAATAAACCCAGAAACTGGACGCTAGCTGTGTGATAGTCCAGACGGCCCGGTCAGCTGGTTCTGTTACCTCTGAGCTCTGTCGTAAAGACGCGGTTCTGCTGGGTTCTGCTGCAGCACCAGTCGGAGCAGGAACCAGCTGATAGCTGATGGTGAAACAGGAACCGGGCCAAACGAGGGAACTGCCCTGATTGGTTCTGACCCAATTAGGTTTGATGAAATTTGCTCCTAACGAGGAAGATCCAGGAGTCGACCCGACTCTAGTTCTACAGAACCCACGGCGTTAAACCGACCCATTGATGAAGGTCTGGGTTCAGCTTTCGGTTCTGTTTGGACCTCCTCTCCTCTGTGGGAACAACCACAGCCCATCAGGTTCTGTCAGCTCTGGTTCTGGACTCTGATTCTAAGGGTCCGGTTCTGGTGGCCTGGATGGATCCTCTAAAATGTGTCTTTAATTTCCTGCAGCTGGAGGTATTGGACCAGAACTTTCTGGTTCCGCCACTACCGTGTTCTACTGTAGCCACACCGTAAAAGGTCCGACTCTGGTTCTGGGAGGTTTTAGCTGGACCCGGGCCTTTTCTGTATGTAGAACAGAACCAGCTGCAGCCTGACTGTGCAGAACCATGATCCAGGCTTCCTCTGGTTCTGGTTCCTCCTGACCGATAAAGTTCTGAATGAATTTCGCTGTGATTAACGGCTGGGTCAGAAGGTTCTGGTTCTGGTTCTGTTAGTGCTGGGGTGGGGAGTGTCTCTGTTGCTTCATCAGAACCGTCTGACTGAGTCGGGTCCGTGTTTCCCAGCTTCGACGATCACGACCCGGCGGTGATCCACGAGAACGCGGCGCAGGCGGAGGCTCTGGTTCCGATCCGTTTGGACATGGAGATCGACGGCCAGAAGCTGAGAGACGCCTTCACCTGGAACATGAACGGTAGCTAGAACGCCCCCAGAACCCAGTTCTGTTTGTGCGGCCCGCTCTGACGTTCCCCGCCGGTTCCTCAGAGAAGCTGATGACGCCCGAGATGTTCGCCGAGATCCTGTGTGACGACCTGGACCTGAACCCGCTCACCTTCGTCCCCGCCGTGGCCTCCGCCATCCGCCAGCAGATCGAGTCCTACCCCACCGACGGGCTCCTGGAGGAGCAGGCCGACCAGCGGGTCATCATCAAGGTGGGTCCAGTATCGAGGGTCCACTACCGGGGGTCCGCTACCGAGGGTCCGCTACCATGGGTTCGCTACCGAGGGTGCGCTACCGGGGGTCCGCTACCGAGGGTCCGCTACCGAGGGTGCGCTACCGGGGGTCCGCTACCGAGGGTGCGCTACCGGGGGTCCGCTACCGAGGGTCCGCTACCGAGGGTCCGCTACCATGGGTTCGCTACCGAGGGTGCGCTACCGGGGGTCCGCTACCGAGGGTCCGCTACCGAGGGTGCGCTACCGGGGGTCCGCTACCGAGGGTCCGCTACCGAGGGTCCGCTACCATGGGTTCGCTACCGAGGGTGCGCTACCGGGGGTCCGCTACCGAGGGTCCGCTACCGAGGGTGCGCTACCGGGGGTTCGCTACCGAGGGTGCGCTACCGGGGGTCCGCTACCGAGGGTCCGCTACCGTGGGTTCGCTACCGAGGGTCCGCTACCGAGGGTCCGCTATAGAGGGTCCACTACCGGGGGTCCGCTACCGAGGGTCCGCTACCGACGGTTCCGCTACCGGGGGGGTCCAACCACGGGGGTCATCTACCGGGGGTCCACCACCGGGGGTCCGCTACCGATGGTCCGCTACCGGGGGTCCGCTACCGGGAATCTCTATGGGGGTCCGCCTACCGAGGGTCCGCTACCGAGGGTCCGCTACCGAGGGTCCGCTACCGGGGGGTAGGGTCCACCACGGGGGTCGCTACGGGGGTCCGCTACCGAGGGTCCTCTACCGGAGGGTCCACCACCGGGGGTCCGCTACCGCGGGGTCCGCTACCGGGGGTCCGCTTACCGACGGTCCGATACCGGGGGTCCGCTACCGAGGGTCCGCCACCGGGGGTCACACCGGGTGGTCCTTCTACCGGGGGGTCCACCACCGGGGGTCCGCCACCGGGGGTCCGCTACCGGGGGTCCGCTACCGGGGGTCCGCTACCGACGGTCCGCTACCGGGGGTCCGCTACCGAGGGTCCGCTACCGGGGGTCCGCCACCGGGGGTCCACCACCGGGGGTCCGCTACCGGGGGTCCGCTACCGAGGGTCCGCTACCGACGGTCCGCTACCGGGGGTCCGCTACCGGGGGTCCGCTACCGAGGGTCCGCTACCGACGGTCCGCTACCGGGGGTCCACCACCGGGGGTCCACTACCGACGGTCCACTACCGGGGGTCCGCTACCGGGAATCTTCTACTGGGGGTCCGCTACCGAGGGTCCGATACCGCTATCGGGGGCCGCTACCGCTACCGGGGGTCCGCTACCGGGGGTCCGCTACCGTGGACCGGCCCGCGCCGCCAGAACCCGCCTCTCACCCGCCTCTTTGTCCCCCGTCCAGCTGAACATCCACGTGGGGAACATCTCCCTGGTGGACCAGTTCGAGTGGGACATGTCTGAGAAGGAGAACTCTCCGGAGTCGTTCGCCCTGAAGCTCTGCTCCGAGCTGGGCCTGGGGGGCGAGTTCGTCACCACCATCGCCTACAGCATCCGGGGGCAGCTCAGCTGGCACCAGAGGACCTACGCCTTCAGGTGAGTCCCGCCCACCGGCCCGGTTCTGAGCGTCGGCCCGGTTCTGAGCGGCCCGTGTCCTCTGCCCAGTGAGAACCCCCTCCCCACCGTGGAGATCGCCATCAGGAACACGGGAGACGCCGACCAGTGGTGCCCCCTGCTGGAGACCCTCACAGACGCCGAAATGGAGAAGAAGATCCGAGACCAGGACAGGAACACCAGGTCAGAGGTTCTAGATCAGACCCCCCCCCCCTCCCTGCAGGTCCGTTCTGGTTAGGCTCTAGCAGACTGGAGAGTTCCTCCTCTATAAAACGTCTGCAGCTCAGTTTGGATGGAGAACAGGTGTCAGGACTTTGACTAGGCCATTCTGTTTTATAGAGTTTTCTTTGTAAAAAATGCTCAAAACACCAGAAGGGTTTCATGTCCGCCACTTAAAACCCATCTGGTGTTTGGAGTTGAAGACTTACAGTGTTAGACCAGTCTAACTGTAGGAAGATTAAAGATCTGAATGTAGACCAGGAGAGATGCTGCTAACTTGACCTTTAACCTCAGCGTTTCCAGCAGCTTGTCCCACAAACTGATCCATGAACGTGTCCCTTTGTCTCTGAGGATCCATAAAGTGAACTGAACTGTTTCTCTGCAGGCGAATGAGACGGCTGGCCAACACCGCCCCCTCCTGGTAGAGCGGCTCAGCCTGCAGCGTGACCAGAGAGCTGCACCGTCCTGACCGCAGACGTTCCTCTGCAGCCTAGCAGCCGTGTAGCAGCTCCGTTTGGGTTTGTTCTGATCCGTTTCTGTTACTAACTCACCATCCACAGCACAGCAGCCTGCAGACACCACTTTTAGGTTCAAAAGAGGAGCTTCTGGCCACTAGCAGCAGCTCCAGCGTTCCCCATCCTCAAGTTTCTCTGCAGAATTCGGTCCAGCTGTGGACCTCTGAGTCTGGATCAGAACGTCAGCAGGAAACTTCAGGTTCTCCGTCATGGCAGCTGATGCTGGACACTTTGGTCTGTGTTAGAGCCTGCAGCTCGTTCAGAACCGCACCGTCCTCCCCGTCTGATCCGTCACGGTGTCAGCGGAGCGGGGTTCTGTTGTCGTGGTTCTGACAGGAGCAGCAGACGGCTTCTTCATGATATGTTCATGCATCACATTCTCTGAGCAGTGGTCTTCATTTTGTCACGTCTTTTGTAAATTGTTTTGGCCTTTAAGCTGTTTTTATATGAAAAACAATAAAATCTGTTCCAAAGGTTTAACAAATTTCTCCCTGTGAATTTATCCTTAATTTTTTTTAGCTTAGTAACAAACCAGGCAGCGTTAAAAGATGTGACTTTACTGAAGAATAACAAACATTCTTAAACTCACTGAGAGTCAGCGAGAATGCAGCAAAACTGGAAATCAGCAGCTTCTTATCCATTAAAGCCAAAGTGCGTAAACAGAGTCTACTGTTCAGGAACTGTTCCTTATTGATCTGAACCCTCTGGGTGAATCCGGATCTTCATCAGCAGAGCCTCAGGTCAGTGGGTTTGACAGGAAGTCCAGCGCGTCCTCTCACTGGTTCCTTCAGGAAGTTTCTTATTCTGCTTTCAGGTTTTCATTGAGCTTTGTGTCCAGCAGTGATGTGCTGCTCAGGACCGAGCCAACTCAGTGTGCCAACTCTTTTTTTCTCTCCTTTTACTGCTATTAATCTCTTATAAATAGGATTAAATATGGGTATTTCTGGCTGACGGGCTAACTGCTGTTAGCATTAGAAGCTTTTTACGTGTTGAAACGTATCAGGTTCAGCGACAGAGGTTGAACGCTTCTGTGTTTTCTGTTTTAAAGAGATAAACCATCAAACCAGCATACAGTTATTACACCAAATAGTTTTATTGCATTTTATTACATGTTATAAACGTCAGTGTTATATTTTATAGATGCGGGCGCGTGTGTTAAGTATAAAAGTCAGGACACTAAAAGAAGAACCTTTTAGCTGGAAGAACCGGTGAGCCGAGCCAAATGATGTGGATCCCAGTGTGGAGCTGAATTCCCACCGCCGTCTTTTTACTATAATCTCGCGTTAAACAGCGAGATTTGCAGAAGCCGGTTTGGCGCAGCCAGCGGACCGTGAATAGCGGCTAATAAATGCGTTTTAATGCAAAAAGCCGAAGAATTTGAACCGTTTCTGACAATTTTATCTTTTTTTCCGCTGAGACTCAGAATCTGTTCGGTTTAAACTCGCTTTAAGGCTTTTTATCGGCCGCTGGAGGCGCTGACAGCCCGGATTATTATCCCACTAACGGGTCGTTTTTATCCGATTCGGTCCACTGAGGAGGCGTTCTGAGGACCGAACCAGAACCGAACCGGTTCCGTTCAGGGATTGTGAGCAGCTGATCCGGGTCAGAGGAACGGTTCTGGTCAATATCCTAGAAGCCAAGCCACGTTATTGTTGCCGCGGATGGAGGGACATGTGACGTGGTGCTAGTCCGTCGGTCCGGTTCTACTCGTCCCGCAGCGGTTCGGCCCGGTTCCACCGGAACCTCATGATCCCGCAGCAGGGAACCCGTGTGCTCGCCGGCGTGTTCTGCCAGTGTCGGTCCGCGGAGACCCACGCTGGCGTGGACCCGGGCGGAGGGTGTGGGCCCCCTCCGGTCAGCCCGCAGCCCGCCTCCCAGGACTCCCGGTCCGGTTCGGAGGTTCTGGACCAGCCGTGCGACGTGTGCGGCTGTCCGGACCCGGAGCACCGGATGAAGGTTCTGTTCCAGATCCTGGACGTGAACGGGGACGGAGGGATCTGCGTGAACGACCTGACCATCGGGCTGAAGAAGCTGGGAGTCCACCGAACCGAGCACGACCTGCGGGTAAGAGGACGGGTTCGGGTTCTGGTTCTGGTTCTGGGTCAGCGGGTCCTGTCTGCGGCAGGAACCGGCGCGGTGTTCCGTTAAAAACGGGCAGGGCTGGGAGCGGGTCGGGTTACTGTGGACGTGCGCTTCGTGCTGGACCTGCTCAGCAGAACCATCCCAGAATTTCTGCGTTTTACGAGGTTCGGTTCGGTGAAATTTAAACCAAACCCAGATTATTTTAGGTTCGGTACCTCACTTTAACTTTTTAAGCCTAAATAATTCCTCCAAATATGTAATCCTACCGAACTAAACGCGACCACGCCTCCAGATTCGGAACCAGGGACCCAGAGCGGGTTCTGGAGCATTTCTCCCTCCCTCATGGTTCCGACTGCAGAACCAGGCAAGAATCCCGGCACCTTTGGACTGTCGGACCCAGAAGGTTTCTCCTCCAGAACCTAATTTCCTGACCTCAGGTGTGAGCTTCCACTGTGGGTCGGAACCGGTCCTGGTTCTGTTCTGACTTCACTGATGCTGAGCAGCTCCTCCAGGCGGTTCTGGTTTAAAAGCCCGATAAAGTCCATGTTCTGGTCCACTCTGTGGAACCCTGCAGCTAGAACTGATTTTATCTGGACCAAACTGGTTCTGACTCGTGAACCAGTGCAAAGGGAAGCAGTTCCAGGTCCACAACAGTAGAACCGAGCCTTCAGAATGGTTCTGTACGTGGGACGCAGGATCAGCTTTGAGCTTTTAACCAGGATGTCGTTCCTCCACCAGAACCGGGTCCAAAGTGAAGTTCTGCTGGATTCATGCCTGGATCCAGCAGGCTGATGGCCCCTGGATGCTGCACCACGCACCATGACGCTGGAACTTGATCCAAAAGTTCTGACACGACTGAAGAATCGGCCCAAAAAGAGCAGAACATGGTTCAGCGTACGCTTAAAGGAGCTAGGAGAGGAAGCATCCTGCTTCCTTTCCTGCCTCCTTCCTCCTGACACCACCTGACCTGGGATCCAGAACGGCTATTCAGACGGAGCGCTGGTCAATAATGCACCACAAAGAGGAAAGAAACATATAAATTGCACTGGACTATAAGTTGCATTTATTTAGAAATTTATTTCACACAACCTAAAGCTAAAAACTGACATTTATTCTGGTAAAGCAACTTATTAAATCACACAGCTGGATCCACAACCAGCTGAATAACCTGGAAAACACCTGGGAGGATGAATGAGGTAAATTAGCACAAGAACCCAGGAAAGTTCTCATTAGAGCGTTTCAATCTAACTACGCTGAAATCAGACGGTGAGCGTAACGGTGCTACATGCTAAGCTAACACGGATGTTTCAGAGCAACATGAAGCTGACGTTCATCAGAGAAGTTGTAAACTGCCCGGTCATCAGAGCTGTAAGCTAGCGCTAGCTGCTATCAGCTAACAGCAGCTAGCGCTAGCTGCTATTAGCTAACGGCCCAGTAACGGTTCTGTCTCAGTCTGGTTCCTTAGAGCTGCTCCACTCAACGCTTCACTGTGTGAATAAAGACTGAAACAGAGAAACTACATAGAAACATGTTCAGTCTTTGTTGTTTATAAGTTAATGTTTTAATAAAAAAATTAAGTGGTGCAGGAGCAGCAGATAGTTTTCACAAGCCCTGAGCGCCCTCCTGTGGCCATAGATGGTAATGTTTACTCCTTGGTTCATGTTATCCAGTATTATTTAACAATAGACCCCTTGCAACCACGTGACTCCGTTACCCAGAACCCCTTGCGTGGCGGCCCTATTGGTTGGCACGCCATTTGACGAAATGACGAGTTCTCCAGGTATTTTTCTTCTTTAGATAACGTATCACAAGATCGTTTTAAGAGTAAGTTGATGGTTGATGGTATCAGATTGCCAGATCCACACAGCAAAAGCCTGAAGGGACGGAGCGAGTCTGTGAAATGCTGGCCAAGGGTTTCGTACCGCGACACAGCTGCTTTATAAACACGCAGGCCAGTACGGACAAGAGAGCAGGAAAGCCCCTGAAACCACTGGACGGCTACAATTATTTTATATCAGGAAAAAGGCTCCAGCAACGCCCGCGACGCCATGAGGGATTAAGCGGGTCAGAAAATGGATGGATGGATGTTCAGACATGTTTGTGTAACAGCACAAAGCAGAGGAAGACCCGCCCGGTAGGTTAAAAAAAAACATCACTCACTACGGATTATTTTGGTGTTTTTGTCTTGTTAAAATGGGTGGGAGTGTCGGCGACATTGCAGCGTAAACACAGACGTACTAGCGCCCGTGAACGGGCGGAGGGGAGGCGGCTCTCCGGCCCGTGTAGAGCCGCCGCTGTCTGGAGCAGCAGGAAGCGGGTGCTGCTCCAGACAGCGGCGGCTCTACACGGGCCGGAGAGCCGCCTCCGCCGCCGCGGCTGCTGCCGGAGAGCCGCCGCTGTCTGAAGCAGCAGACAGCGGCGGCTCTCCGGCCCGTGTAGCGATCGTTACACGGGCCGGAGAGCCGCCGCTGTCTGCTGTCTCCGCCGCTGTCTGTAGCAGCACCCGCAGCGGCGGAGACAGCAGCCGCGGCGGCGGAGGCGGCTCTCCGGCCCGTGTAGCTATCGTTACACGGGCCGGAGAGCCGCCTCTGTCTGAAGCAGCAACAGCTACACGGGCCGGAGAAGCCGCTGTTGCTGCTTCAGACAGCGGCGGAGGGGAGGTAGCTATCGCTACACGGGCCGCTTCTCCGGCCCGTGTAGCGATCGCTACCTCCCCTCCGCCGCTATTTAAGTAGAACAATGACTAGAGCAGAATTAAGTTGTATTTACCGGAGATGAAGTGTAGACTGCAAATTCTGTTGTAGTATGATCGCTCCCCCAGTCCATTGGGAGTGTCTGCCTGCGCTCTTTTCATTGAAAATATCCAATTCTTTCTTCTTTCCTCATCCTTCGGTAAACGACAGAAACGTACATCCAACGATTTGGAATGCCTCTCTGTGCAACCGGGAGCGCAACAAGTCGTAGGCATTGTTTAGATCCCATAAATAAACTAACTAAAAGTACGCTCTAAATCACCCGTTTTCTCATGTAGTAGACGGGCTGTCAGGCTAGCCTGCCCACCAAGATGGAGGCGCGCACCCCCGATCACGTGACTGTGACGTCAGATGCAAGGGGTCTATTAAAATAAATCACTCCTCACTATAAGTCGCAGGATCGACCAAACTATGAAAAAAAGTGCGACTTAGTCTGATAAATACGGTTTGCGGTTAAAACAAATGACCACTAGGCAGCGCTATGGTTCACTAACTGTAAAAACAGGAAGTCAATCCCACAGGAAAAAAGTTCCGATCCAGCGTGGCAGCCATCTTGGATGGGTCTCAAGAGCTCCCAGTGCATTTATTTGTGAAATAAATCATAACTCCCTGAATTTTACTTCATTTTCACACGTTTTGGTTAGTGTCACATCTCACCAGCTGTAGCGGACCTAAAGACCACCATGTAGAACCTTTCTGGGTCTTTAATGAACCACCAGCACCAATGTCTAACCAGGCTGCTCAACAAGCACAGCAGTCCGTTAAATCGGACCGGGTCTGGACCTGGAACCGGGACACAGTCAATCATCACTGAGGCAGAACCGATTCTAAGTCAGCGCAGCCGGACCGTGTGCCGGTGTCATGAACGGGTCGGGGAACCCTGCTGACGGGTTCTGTTGGAGTCTAGGTGTGCGTTTCGGATCCTGTGTGGGGGTTTCTGCACATCTCAGAACCGGCGGGGCGACCCGCTGACCTGTTGACCCGCTGACAGCAGGTCATGTGACTGTTGGTGGATTTTCTCCTGCAGGTCACGCCGAACAATTTAAAGAATCTGTGACTGACAGACAGGCGGCCTGAACCTGCTCAGACTGGTTCTGAACGCCCAGAACCTTCTGGTTGAGGCCAGGAACCAGCAGAGAACCTGCTCAGACCGGTTCTGAACGCCCAGAACATTCTGGTTCAGGCCAGGAACCAGCAGAGAGGCGGCAGCGTGTCGGGTCGGCTGCTGCGTCTGATGAATGTTTGAGCAGAACATTAAAGCCAGGAAGGCCCGCTTTACCCGAGCAGAACCAGCTGTTCTGATTTGAAACGGCTCATCAGAACCCCAGGACCACACGGTCCAGCTTCATGTCACGGTTCCGTCCAGACGCTCCCTCAGCTGGGGAGGCTGGAGCCGTGGGGGCATGGCAAAGAAACTCCAGAACCGCTCATGATCGGGTCCAGATGCTCCGTGGTGTTTTTGCTGCTTCGAGCCTTTTCCCAGATTCCCGGGTCGGATCTTTGTAGAACCAGTTCTGGTTCTGAGTCTCTATTCTTCTATGAAAACATCAGCTTTCAGGCCTTTTCCCAGAGTCTCAGTTGGTCTGGCCTTTGACTAGGCCGTTCTAAGCCCTGTAATCAGCTCTGATCCAAACCATCCCATAATTCCTCAGCTGCATGTTCAGCTGGATGCTGACGGTTCTGTTGGACTGAATCTGAGCCGGTGCAGCAGGAGGATCCATGGGGAGGAGGGGGGGGGGAGTGACGCGGGGAAGCCCTGCAGCTCCCCCCCCCCCCTCCTGTTGCTGTGACGCAGCCTGAAAGGCACGGAGTCGTCTCCTCCGCCCCATTGGCTGAGCTCAGAGGGGCCCTGCAGTGTGGGGCGTGCTGATTGGCCGGGCCGGGCTGCAGTGAGGATGCAGCGTTCTGGAGGATGACTGTGCTGCCTTTCACCGGCTGAGCGCTGCCAGTCTGCAGCTGGTTCTGGGTCAGGTCCTCTCAGGTTCTGGGTCAGATCCTCTCAGGTTCTGGGTCAGATCCTCTCAGGTTCTGGGTCAGGTCCTCTCAGGTTCTGGGTCAGATCCTCTCAGGTTCTGGGCGGACGGACGCAGGAGTCCGAGGTTCTGCTGCGGCTCGGAACATTTTGTCTCCTTCCTCCTGCTGAGGAAACGATGCTGCAGGAGGATCTGGTCTGAGCCCAGCTGTCCCTCCTTTGGACCAGGACCGGCTCTGAGAATGCTCCAGGACCTCCTGGCCCGCCTGAGCCGGGCCGTCCTCGGTACCGCTGGCAGTACGCCTGCAGAGGGCCCGGGTCCAGAGGTCCGGCCGGCTGGAGGAGCTGTGAGCTGTGAGCTGCTGCAGATCGTTCTGCAGAGGAAAACGACCAGCAGGCAGGAGGACGGTACAGCCGGTTCTGATCCCAGGAAGTCCAGGATCTTAATCCTGACAGCGGCGCCTCCAGACCTGCAGCAGGTATGGTACCGCCTGGGGGCGACGGGCCTCTCATCCGGTCCTGATCCGGTCCTCTGATCCGGTCCTGATCCGGTCCTGATCCGGTCCTGGTCCGGTCCTGATCCGGTCCTCTCATCCGGTCCTCTGATCCGGTCCTGGTCCGGTCCTGGTTGCTCCCTGATGTTAAACTCAGAGCTGATCCTGATACTGCTGCAGACGGATCAGAACCACTCAGTCAGATTATGATGCTGATGCTGAGACCCGTTCTGACCAGAGGTTCTGGATAAACCGGTTTAGGTTCTGGTTTTTGTTCAGATTGTTTAAACGGCGTCTGATTACAGCAGCGGCGCCTCAGAGCTCGTTAGGCAGCAGCAGGAAACGAAACGATGAGGTCCAGATTTAACTTTAGTATTTTATTTACTGCTTTCCGTATTCTGTCCTCCTTCCTTCCTTCCTTCCTTCCTTCCTTCCTTCCCTCCTTCCTTCCTTCCTTCCTTCCTTCCCTCCTTCCTTCCTTCCTTCCTTCCTGATTGGCTGATCCTCCTGAACAGAGGAGGAAATGAAAAGATAAACTTTTTTAACAATTAGACAATTATTGATATTTAGATAAGATAAACTTTATCGCCCCCATCACTCATTTCTACATTGTTCCACTTTGACATCATCACGTCATTAAAGGGCCGGTTACACGTGTATAAATGATACTTTTGATTACAGAATTTCATTTTAGTTCACATGAAAATTTAAAAAATGTACAGTAACATGAAAGTATTCCCAAAAAAAAGGTAAAAAAACAAAACAACTGGACTTGTTTTCTGTAGTTGAAGACGTTTCTCTTCCTCTCCAGGAAGCTTTCTCACTTCATAAAGTCTGGAGTAATGATGAGCATCAAGCTTTATACTACTGCCTAACAAAGGCCTGTAATGGCTTAGATAACATGCAGATTCAGCAGAAACTGGTCCACTCCTCTGTAACGAGGAGTCGTTAGGGTTGTTATTGGCTTGGCTTAAAGGAACAATGTTTTAATCACCTGAATGATGGTGAGAGTTAAGGTGATGATTGGCTGGAATTAATCCTATAGCTGTATTGTAAGTTTTTGAGAGTTGGAACCTAAGGCCTCCTCCTCTGTTTAAGGTTGTTTTATCTCTCTTAACGTAGATGGCTTCCTTCACTCCCCTTTCAAACCATCTGTCTTCTTTGTCCATAATGTGGACATGTTGGTCCTCACAGAGTGTCCTTTGTCCTTAAGGTGTAGGTGGACAGCAGAGTCTTGTCCTGAGGAGGTAGCCTTCCTGTGTTGAGCCATGCGTCTGTGGAGAGGTTGTTTGGTTTCTCCAATATAAAGATCAGAACATTCCTCACTGACTGAACTGCAGACACCACTCCGCTCATCTTAGGTTTGGGGGTTTTGTCCTTGGGATGCACCAGCCTCTGTCTGAGGGTCCTGTTTGCTTTGAAATGTTCTGGGATTTTGTGTTTGGAGAAAATCCTCTTGAGTTTTTCAGAGACTCCAGCAACATATGGGATGACGATGTTTTTGCGTTTATGGTGAGAAGAATAAACATTGTCATCTTTATCTTATTTAGATAAGATAAACTTTATATTTCCCATAGAGAGAAAATAATTAGTTTCAGCAGCCTGACGGGTTAAATCCACGATGGATAAAAGAATTATAGAAAATAAAAGTGGAGAAATGTACAAAGACTATAAAAGAGGGGATGTATTTTCTGTATTTCACCATAATGTCAGTAGCCTAGATGGTCATTAAGTTTGATTCCTGCTTTGACTTTTCAGGCTGGAGACGCTTTAATCTGCAGCGACAGGCTTTAAGCTCTGTGTGCCGTGATCCTGCAGCAGTTTAATTCCTCTGTTCTCCTCCCAGAGATAACTGCTCACATTTGCTGCTGATCGCTTTTCCATTTTCTGTCATTTAGCCAAATTTAGCCTCTTTCTACCAGCAGGTGATCACGGTAAAACGCTGCGCTCTAAAACATTTAGAAGCTGTGTGACAATAAGTTTAGCTATTTTACATCATCACCTACATTCTAATCCAGTTTAATTCCTCTCCTTTCAGCACCAGGAGCTCATTAGTTGTTTTTCTTCTTCTACTGTCAGCTAAGCTAGGCCTCCTGGGGACGAACGCTCAGGCTAAGCTAGCAGCTCTGAGCATGTTGGTGATGAAAGGTTCTAAAGTTCTGTAATAATCCGACCAGCGCCGTGGATTAGAGGCACGCCGTCCCTCACTTTTCTCTGTGTCCCTTTCAGAAAATAGTCAAAGCTGGAGACAAAGACCTGGACGGGCAGCTGGACTTTGAGGAGTTCGTTCATTACCTCCGAGACCACGAGAAGAAGCTGCGGCTCGTCTTCAAGAGTCTGGACAAGAAGAACGACGGTGAGGAGCCGCTGGACCGAACTCAACCTGAGGTCCAGTTCTGGGGACGGGTTCTGCTTGGTTCTGCTGCAGCAGCGCTGAACTTTGACCCGTCAATGTGTTTCAGGCCGCATCGACTTGCAGGAGATCATGCAGTTCCTGCGAGACCTGGAGATAAACATCTCAGAGGAACAGGCTGAGGAGATCCTCAGAAGGTGAGAGGAACCCGATCATTAGAAGTCAGAACCGGTTCTGGAGTTCATCTTTTTAAATGTTTTGTTCTCTGTTCTAATTCGACACATAAAACTTTATTGTCAGACTGCAGTGAAAACACCCGGCAACAGTCAGAAATGAAGGTTTTATGCCTAGTTTAGGATGGAACATGTAATTTACGAACCGTACTTAAATGCACCATCATGCCTCTGAAAGGTCAGAAGCAGAAATACTGGAGGATTCAACTAAATCAGAGTCAGAAATGCCAAAACCCAATAAATAAATGGTTTAAATAAATATTTCTATATCTGATCCTTAAATAAAATCTCAATTAATACCTTAAATATATACAAAAAGAGTCAGAAACATTGATTAAAACTTGAATTGATTTTATTTTCTAATTATTTTCTGATTTAATACTTTGTTGTGCTGCAGTCCATCATATAATGATTTAAAATGTAATTGGCTGATTTAAATAGACGTAATGCCTGATTGGTTAACCTACAGGCAGCTTTAAAGGCAGACCAATCAGCTTGTCACTAGTAGTGCTGGCCCCGCCCACTAAGTGCTGCAACACAGATAAAACATGATAAAACTGAATGAATTATCTGCTGGAACAAATGTATAATTAACATTATCACATGATTTCCACAATTATTTATACAACTTTACATTAAAAAAAATAATTAAAATAATTGGACATTTATAAGTCAGTTTTATTAAAATCATCATATATTTCAGTATTTAATATTTATGTGATTCTTTTAGACTTAATTATCACAACAGAATAAAGGTCATTAAGGAGGAAATAATCTCGTCCTGTAAAATTAAATTAATTTTATGCCAGCAACAATAAAGAACTGAACCCGTCGCCCCCTGCTGGTTAACATCTGTAACTGCTACCTGACCCACATAAGCCCCTCCCACCGTCTGTCACGTCCAATCAGAATCAGAACCCGTTTCATTACTGCTGAACAGAACCGTAAACACGTGCTCATCAGAACCACCAGTGGCTGCCAGGTGGGTTCTACCATCTGAGACCAGAACCATGCTGGGCTTCCTGACCCGGGTTCTGTTGGCGCTGTGGTTCCAGGAACCAGAGGGGGAGATGGGTCTGTTTTGGAAATTATGTGTTATAAATTTAGCCTGTGCGGTTCTGCACAGTTCAGAACCGGGCCGATGGGTTTGTTCTGAAGCGCGGTGGACGGATCTGAGACCGGACCTCCTGCAGCAGGTCCAGTACGTCACTGTTCTGCTTATATTTGGCAGATGTGACATTAAATGAACATGTTGAGACGCTGGTACCACCAGAACCACGGCGTTCCTGCTCCTGCTGTGGAGAAAAGTGATGATGATCAGAATTATTCTTCTGGAGGAGGAGAAATTCCCGACCTGCGTCCTGAGCTTTAATTGGGACGCCGTCGCTTTAAATTCCTCCCGTCGTGTGGGCGGGGCCTCAGGCTTAATGCAGGAAGATGGCTGCCGCGTCTCATCGCCGTCTCCTATTGGCCGGTAAACGGTGCGATGTCTGACCCCAGGAGGAACCGGTACCACGGTCATTCCTGAGACCCGGTGAAACCGTCCAGAACCAGAACCTGGTAGCTCAGGTGCTTTTAATGGATCGGACCTACAGCGTTCCTCCCACTGGGCTCAGCGCCCCCAGCTGGCAGGCGGACCCACCAGGTTCTGCCCCACCAGGTTCTGACCCACCAGGTTCTGCCCCATCAGGTTCTGCCCCACTGGTACCGTTGCTCTGTGTGTGTTGTCATGCAGCGGCGGTTCCGTGTGTCTAACCCTCTGTCTGTCTGTCTGTGTCCTGTCAGAACACGGACCGGGTTCATCTGGACCCCGGTCCTGTAGTAAGTAGCAGCTTCCTCGGTCTGCCTGTCGACTTCCTGCTGCTGTGCTTCTCCTGCTTTGGTTCCCCGCATGGCGTTCCCCGCAGCCTGCAGCTCCCTGCATGTCAGCAGGAACCCCCCTGGTTCTGACCCGGTTCTGACCGTGTTCCCCGTGTTCTCCGCAGCATGGATAAGAACGGCACCATGACCATCGACTGGGACGAGTGGAGAGATTACCACCTGCTGCACCCGGCCGGCAACATCCCAGAGATCATCCTGCACTGGAAGCACTCCACGGTACCGCCGCTGCTCCCGGCCCGGTTCCTGCCTTTGGGTCCACGGTTCCGTTGGGGGTTCTGCTCGTCCTGACGTCTCCGCTCTCTCCGCAGATCCTGGACGTCGGCGAGAGCATCATCGTCCCCGACGAGTTCACCGCCGAGGAGAAGAAAACCGGCATGTGGTGGCGCCACCTGGTGGCCGGAGGCGGCGCCGGAGCCGTGTCCCGGACCTGCACGGCGCCGCTGGACAGGCTTAAAGTTCTGATGCAGGTAAAGTTGTGATGGCGCGGCGGCGCCACCGGGCCGAGCGGCACCAGAACCTGACGCCTCGGTCTCCTCAGGTCCACGCCTCCAAGAGCAACAGCATGCGGATGGCCGGCGGCTTCCTGCAGATGATCCGGGAGGGCGGCGTCCGCTCGCTGTGGCGCGGCAACGGCATCAACGTCATCAAGATCGCCCCCGAGTCCGCCATCAAGTTCATGGCCTACGAGCAGGTGAGAGCCGGGTCAGAACCGGGTCAGAGCCGGGTCAGAACCGGGTCAGAACCGGGTCCGTTCCCGCTGAGTGACGCTGATCCGCTGGTTCCAGATCAAGCGGCTCATCGGCAGCAACCAGGAGACGCTGGGGATCGCTGAGCGCTTCGTTTCCGGGTCGCTGGCCGGCGCCATCGCCCAGAGCAGCATCTACCCCATGGAGGTGAGGCGGCGCCGCTGGCCCACAACCCCAGATCCTACGGTTCTGGTTCTGTTAGGTTCTGCTCGGTTACTGCACAATCACACACTGGCAGGCAGGAAGCTGGCCGGTGGCTTCCAGAACTTTTTCAGAACTTTGTCTTCCAGAACTTTAGTTTCCAGAACTTTAGTTTCCAGAACTTTAGTTTCCAGAACTTTTTCAGAACTTTAGTTTCCAGAATTTTGTCTTCCAGAACTTTATCTTCCAGAACTTTTTCAGAACTTTGTCTTTCAGAACTTTGTCTATCAGAACTTTAGTTTCCAGAACTTTGTCTTCCAGAACTTTAGTTTCCAGAACTTTGTCTTCCAGAACTTTGTCTTTTAGAACTTTAGTTTCCAGAACTTTTTCAGAACTTTGTCTTTTAGAACTTTAGTTTCTAGAACTTTTTCAGAACTTTGTCTTCCGGAACTTTTCAGAACTTTGTCTTCCAGAACTTTAGTTTCTAGAACTTTTTCAGAACTTTGTCTTTCAGAACTTTATCTATCAGAACTTTAGTTTCTAGAACTTTAGTTTCTAGAACTTTTTCAGAACTTTGTCTTTTAGAACTTTAGTTTCTAGAACTTTTTCAGAACTTTGTCTTCCGGAACTTTTCAGAACTTTGTCTTCCAGAACTTTAGTTTCTAGAACTTTTTCAGAACTTTGTCTTTTAGAACTTTAGTTTCTAGAACTTTTTCAGAACTTTGTCTTCCAGAACTTTGTCTTTCAGAACTTTGTCTTCCAGAACTTTTTCAGAACTTTATCTTCCAGAACCGGCCTACTTTCTGGACCTACTGTTGGGGGAATGTTCTGATGTTCTGAGAACCAGAACGACCAGATCCAGAACATGAATGACTGGAACCAAGCCTTTCTGGGCCTTTCTCTGGTTCTGATGCTGCTGCGCCGGCTCATCTCTGCCTGGCCAGTGACATCACTTCCTGTCCCCTCAGGTTCTGAAGACCCGGCTGGCGCTGAGGAAGACGGGTCAGTACTCGGGCATCGCGGACTGTGCCAGACACATGCTGCGTCAGGAGGGCATGGCGGCGTTCTACAAAGGCTACGTTCCCAACATGCTGGGCATCATCCCCTACGCCGGCATCGACCTGGCCGTCTACGAGGTGAGTGGACCGGAACCGAGCCGTCCTCACCCGGTTCTGTTCCTGCCTCTGACCCGTTTGCTCCCCTCAGACCTTGAAGAACTCGTGGCTGCAGCGGTTCGCCACAGACAGCGCCGACCCGGGCGTCTTCGTGCTCCTGGCCTGCGGTACCACCTCCAGCACCTGCGGACAACTGGCGAGCTACCCGCTGGCGCTGGTCCGGACCCGGATGCAGGCGCAAGGTCCGGTTCTGCTCACTTTGGTTCTTGTTATTCAAAATGACTTGGCAGCTGATTTATGATGAAGATTTATCTCCTCTTCATCTTTATTTTATCCTGTTGGGTTGTTCTGGTTCTGGACCGGTCCTCCTTCAGAACCGTTTAACAAGCAGCTCAGGCGGGAAAGTGGACCGGGACCTTTAGTTCAGATACTTTATAGAGTTTATAGTTTATAGAGGGAGACCTGCGGGTTTCAGCTGTCCTTCCATCAGAACCAGAACCAGCCTTCAGAGCGTAAACGGGTCACAGAGAGTTGGACCTGGTTCTGTTGTCGTTGTCCAGTTTTTCTATAAGCGCCGTTCAGATTTAAGTTTTTCTTTTTTCACATCTTCCCCAAACTGTCCGTCTTAGAGTGACGGTGGTTCTGATCCAGTTAAATATTCAGAACCTTTTGGATCAACGGTTTTTCCATCCAGTATTTCTGTCTCCTTCCAGCCAGCTGGACCTACCGCTGGAGGACTTCCTGGTTTCTGTCCAATCAGAGCCCAGAGTGCAGAGAGACACGCCCACTCCTGTTCACTCACAGGATGGTTCTGTAGAACCTGAAGGTTCTGTTCTCTGAGCGCCTGGTTCTGACCCATCATGGCCGCCTCCTTAGAT
This sequence comes from Fundulus heteroclitus, assembly GCF_011125445.2. NCBI lineage: Eukaryota > Metazoa > Chordata > Actinopteri > Cyprinodontiformes > Fundulidae > Fundulus > Fundulus heteroclitus. The sequence goes on from NC_046368.1 coordinate 2,685,223, forward strand.
CCTGTTAGACTTCAGACATTTTTCAGTTTTTATTCCTAAATTTTGGTCTAACTAATTATATCTTTGGAGATTTATTGGGAAAACTGGACTTTCTCCTGGAAGAGACATGGAGACGTTCTGGCCGTAATCCAGAGGAAGTTAGAACGTTCTCTGTCCTGGTCTCTGGTGCCTGGGTCCGATCAGAACCTCCAGAACCTCCAGAACACAGCGTCTTTGAGGTGATCTTGTAGTTTTAGAGACAGATTTCTAGATGAGGATCATCAGCATAACGATCTGCAGCACGTTCTCCACTAACGTTCAGGTCTGAGTCCAGAACCCTGTGGGACGCTGTAGATGGCCGCTAGGTCAGTTCCTCTAATGTTCACATCTCTGTGGAAGGATATTATGGTCTGTTGACCCATCAGAACTAGAACCAGAACCAAACCTGTCAATAAAAAGGTTCTGATGAAACATTTTGTTCAGAGATCATTGAAACTAAAACTAAAAACTAAAAGCGTCATCAGCTGCGGGGTCCAGATCTGGAGCCGGGTCCAGCTGTGGTTCTGGTTCTGGAGAACCCAGGGTCTGACGGTGTTCTCCGTGTTCTCCGTGTTCTCCTCAGCCTCCCTGCAGGGCGGGCCCCAGATGACCATGACGGCTCTGTTCCGGCACATCGTGCAGACGGAGGGAGCGCTGGGCCTCTACCGGGGCCTGGCGCCCAACTTCATGAAGGTCATCCCGTCCGTCAGCATCAGCTACGTGGTCTACGAGCACCTGAAGATCACGCTGGGGGTCCAGTCCAGGTGAAGACACGCCGGGCCGGGCCGGGCCGGGCCGGGCCGGGCCGACCCGCCGGGCCCTCACAGCCGTCTGCTTTCAGTGCTTTATCACCTCTGAGTCTTAATCCAGGCGTGTCCCTCACGGCGAGGCGCTGGAGACAGGAGAAGGTCTCTTCTGGGCGGAGAAGATGGAGGCGGGTTCTCCAGCAGCCTGACCAGCCGGGTTCTCCTCTGAAGCCTTACCTGGTCTCCATGGACCTGAGGACCCGTCTCCTCCGTCCATCAGTCAGGCTGGTGGACGTTCCTGAAGACCAGCAGGATCTCCTCCAGACACCTTAGGTCTGATCCCACATGTCAGATCTGATGGTCTCCTGACCCAAACCCTCCATGTTCCTCACCAAGTGACCCGACCAGCCTGGAATACTGGCAGCTCTAAGTTCTAGCAGCTGAAGATCTTCATCATGTCTGCAGATGTTACTGATGATGAAGCTCCTCCTCGGCTCCTCAGCCTGAATTATGTTGTTCTGGGTTTTAGCGCCTCCTGCAGGCGACTTTGGTTCTGTTGTTTGGGTCAATCATCTCCGCTCCTCCATGATCATGGTGTCCATCAGGACGTTCCTTCAGGGTGGAGCTGAAGGAGCAGCTCTGGTTCTGCTGAAGGAGCTTCCTGAGGTCCAGATGTTTGGTCTCTGCAGCTCAGCAGAACCTTTCCAGGCGAGGAGCGCTCTGGTTGACTTGAAGGACCCTGGTGGGAATGTGAAACCTTCTCAGCTCCTTGAGCTGCTGTGCTGTGGTGCTGCCTGGTGCAGAACCTGGTTCTGGAGAACCAGGTTCTGTTCCTAGACCATTAAAATATAACTGGACCTGAGTTTCTGCCTTCAGCCCCAAACAAACACAGAAGCTGCTCTGATGATCTGCAGTCCAGGCCCTCAACTCCTGGAGGACCTCCTGATTGGCCCTCAGCTCTCGAAGAAACTCCTGATTGGTCCTCAGCTCCTGAAGACACTCCTGATTGGTCCTCAGCTCCTGAAGACACTCCTGATTGGCCCTCAGCTCCTGAAGACACTCCTGATTGGCCCTCAGCTCCTGAAGGATCTCCTTATTGGCCATCAGCTCCTGAGAAACTCCTGATTGGTCCTCAGCTCCTAAAGAAACTCCTGATTGGCCCTCAGCTCCTGAAGACACTCCTGATTGGTCCTCAGCTCCTGAAGACACTCCTGATTGGCCCTCAGCTCCTGAAGACACTCCTGATTGGCCCTCAGCTCCTGAAGGATCTCCTTATTGGCCATCAGCTCCTGAGAAACTCCTGATTGGTCCTCAGCTCCTAAAGAAACTCCTGATTGGCCCTCAGCTCCTGAAGACACTCCTGATTGGTCCTCAGCAGGAGGTCCTCCTGATTGGCCCTCAGCTCCTGAAGACACTCCTGATTGGCCCTCAGCTCCTGAAGACACTCCTGATTGGCCCTCAGCTCCTGAAGACACTCCTGATTGGCCCTCAGCTCCTGAAGACACTCCTGATTGGCCCTCAGCTCCTGGAGGACCTCCTGATTGGTCCTCAGCAGGGTCCCACAGCAGACCAGGGTCATCAGGGGGCTTTAGAAGCTGAGGAAGACGTTTTAAAGTCTCCTTCATCACTCCTGACTCACAGATCACTGCTCAGCCTGATGCGTTCAAACTCGGTGGAAAAAGTCTGAAAAGTGAGCGTTCAGAGGACCGGACTGATGGTGGAGCCAGCTGGGTCGCTCCAGAACCCTGTGGTGGATTCAGAGACGGTTTACTGCAGCTTTTATTTATTTATTCTGTATTTATTGGTCTGACAGGAGAACCGATTATGTTTAAACTTGTTTAGTTTGTTTCTGTTTATTCCAGCTGATGATCCTGATCCAACGTTCCTCCGTCAGTTAGAACGCTGCAGGTTTCATGTCCAGGAAGGTGGATCATGTGACGGAGGCCTGAGCTGGAGACCAGCTGACCTTCAAATGTTGCTGTGATGCTGACAGCGGCTGGTTTTCTATTAAAGGAGACGTTCTGCATTTCCTGCTGTCTGCCTGTTACTGACTTCCAGCAGGAAAGTTAATGAATAAAAGCAATCAGAGCAGAAACCTCCGTGGTTTTGGTTTAAAGCCTGGAGGCAGCGTCTCAGGTTAATGAGCCACGCTTTAGACATTTACCGCCTAAAGAGACGTTTCAATTAAACTCATTCAGAGCCGCAAAATCTGCCTGGCCTTTAGAAAAAAGACAAGTTCTAATTTGTAATAAAGATCTACTGTAGGAAACATGTCATCATTAAAGAAACGCCCTTTATGTCTATTTTAAGGTTTAAAAAAGAGGATATGTGGATGTTATGTGTGGATAATGATGTAGAAAAAAAAATCATAGTTTCCAACTTAATGACAAAATATTGATTTAAAATTAAATATTACACTTTTAGCATCATTCTATTGTTAAAATAAAAGCAATTAGTCCAAGAAAAAAAACTAAAACCTGCATTTATTATCATTATTACATTAAATACCACAATAAAAATATAATTTTCAATACAAGTTATTAAGAGCTGCTGTGAAAGGTCCAATAAGCCACAGGTAGCTGGAGATGATGATGATGATGATGATGATGATGATGATGAAGACCGTTTGCTTTTCTGAGGCGATCATTAGCAGATTAACGTCACAACCTAAAATCTTCTAGGTTTAACCAACTAAAGAGGATTAATTAGGTTAGAATCTGAAAACCTTGTTTCTCCTCCTCACAACATGAACTTTAGTCTGGATTCAGATCTAGAACGTTATCTAGAACGTTCAGATCTAGAACGTCATCTAGAACGTTCAGATCTAGAACGTTATCTAGAACGGGTCAAAAGCTGCAGAGATCAAGAATTCAAGACTCATTTTCACCTTAAGGTTCTGGTTCTGGGACGGGTTCTAAACCCAGACTGGTACGGATTAAATAAACTTTCAGATTAAATCTAATGTAGGCGGTGATTCTGTGGTGGGAGCTTAGAGACGGGTCTATCAGGGGAACCGGGTCCAGTGGGTTCTGTTAGAACTCCATCCACCAGAACATTTCAGAACCCTGTGGAGAGACACCAAAACCAACGATCCAGATGACCTGAAGGCCGGTACCAGAGCGACCTGCTGAGGTGGTTCTGCTAATCCTGAAGCAGAGGAGGCGTGGCTGGACCTAAACTGGGTCTGGTTCTGGTTCTGGTTCTGGATGTTTAATTCTGGTTGTTTTCTAAAAAGATCCGTTTCAACATTTAGTGTTTAAACGCGTCAGAATAAAGAGCCTCGGTCAGCAGGTTCTGGTTCTGCCCGGATCAGCTGATGAGCTGCTGAATCATCACTTCTCTGCGGTTCCGGTCCAGATCCAGGAAGGATTCTGGTTCCTGTTCGGTCTCCAGGCGTCATTTCCTCCCAAAGGCTCCGCGCTGCAGGAACCAGCGCGCCTGAACGATGCCGTCCCTGCAGCAGATCAGAACCGCTTTGGACGGTTCGGGTCAGGCCCACGTCCTGCGGTTCTGGTCGGAGCTGAGCGAGGAGGAGAAGGCGGTGTTCCTGCAGGAGCTGGCTCAGCTGGACCTGCAGCGGCTGGAGGAGCACTGCCAGGCGGCCGCGGAGGCTGCTGACGCCGCCGCGGCGTCCCGCAGCCTGGACCCGAACCGGGACCTGGTTCTGGAGCCGGTACCGCCGGAGAGCATGGGCAGCGTGAGGAGGAGCGACCCGGAGAACCTGGCGGAGTGGGAAAGAGAAGGTAAATCAGAACCAGAACTGGGTAAAGTTCTGGGCTCACTTCCTCTGGGCTCCAGTCAGGACGGTAACTGCGCGTTTTATCGCGATATTACGCATCAGACGCGCTGCTGCTGTTTAGGGTTAGATTCAGTGGGTCTGGTTCCGTTAGTGTTTGAAATCACAACTTTAAAGCTTTTCTGGGCAGTTCGGTGCCTAAATTGGATTTTATTTATTTATTTACGTGATTAAAATTACAAAAGGCGACAGAAGCGGCGCTAACTCTCAGTTAGCGTGTAGTACCGCATAATCTACGCTAGGGGCGCAATCAGTTGGCGCTATAATCAGCAGTTTGTAATAATCTGCATGAAAACAGGAATATTCAGGGTTAGAGAAAGGTGCTGCAGCAGCTCTGGCTCTGATAGGTTGCAGGTTCAACTCCCAGCCTGTCCGACTACTGTGTCAGAGAGAAAACTTAACATTTACAAGAGTTAGAATAAGAAGATCTTTATTTGTTGTTAGTTTGTTAATCAGACATCTAGAAGCCAAGCGGTAGCATCATCTGCCTCAGAGGGACTAAACTACTTTATGGAACACCCATAAGTAAATCTTTGAATTATTAAACATATGAACATTATTAAAAAGTTTACAGTTACAGCTAAAAGGTCTATGTTATAAAGATAAATGAACAAATAAAGCTCAAACTGACTTCCATCCTCCTGGTCTCCATGTGTCCTCTCTTTCCAAACAGGGTTCCTGCAGATCTCCAGGAATCATGTTGCAGTTCTGCTCCTGGCCGGAGGTCAGGGAACGCGGCTTGGAGTCCAGTATCCCAAAGGGATGTACGACGTTGGGCTGCCGAGCAGGAAGACTCTGTATCAGATCCAGGCGGAGCGAATCCTGAAGATCCAGAGGCTCGCAGAGAGCAGACACGGCTCCAAATGCACCGTTCCCTGGTGAGATCAGGAGAGAATGGCCGTTAATTAGCTTTAACGAGCTTTACTCTCCACTTAGAAGAAAACTTCATCTACTGACATGTTTAAAAAATGCTGCATTATCTTTTATTTTAATAATAATAGTTTGCTTTTGTTTCAATATCTAACATATTAGCGTCATCACATTGTATTTACTATTTATGTTTAATTAGTTATTTTCTGAAGGATTTTAGAGGAATGTCACTTTAACTTCATAAAACAGAATTTTTTTACGGGTAAGTAACATTTTTAAACGTTGGGGTTTGTAACAAAGCTAGTCTTCACCAAAGCTGAAAATGTTTGAAACAGACGCAAACAAAATCAGCAGGTATAAAAATAATAGTTTAGTAAGATAATGGCGAACGTTATAAAACAGCTTCAACCAAAACAAGCTTTTATAAAATCAAACTAAAGCTGACCTGACTATATAAATTAATGTGTCATCAGCGTACAGTTAGAGCGGCTGCAGTAGCCTATAATCTCCGACGGGGTGAGCCGGTGTAAAAGTGGTCCAAGAATAATGATACGCTGCTTTATTTGTTATTATACTTAATAACAAATAAATAAAATAAACACAATGAAAATGGATCAGATGGCGGGTTGGCCTGAGCTGCTAATGGCCGACCTGAGCAGCGTGTCTGTAGAGCAGGGCGCCCTGAGGAGCCCCGCCTGTGATGTCACTAAAACATTTCTGCTAAATATTCAGGCCGGGACTGAAGCCGCCGATTTCTGAAGGCCAGAAGCTTCAGAACCAAAAACGTTTTCTGATCTGCAGCTGATCTCTAATTATGGGAAATCTGTGGGATTTTAGTTTTTCTGGCTTCTTACAAACTCGTCTTTTTCTTTGGGTCTCCATGAAGTTGCATTAATCCAGAAATGATCACAGCTCCAGATGTGCAGCTGGTCTCTAATTAGGGGAAAGCAGCAGCTTCCAGGAGGCGGAGCCTCTCACCGGCTCTGACAGGCTGTGTCCTCTTCCTCTCTGGGATCACCTGTCCAGGTACATCATGACCAGCGAGTTCACCCTGAAGCCCACCCAGACCTTCTTCCAGGAGAACTCTCACTTCGGCCTGGAGCCTTCAAACATCATCATGTTCGAGCAGAGGATGATCCCAGCCGTCACCTTCGATGGGAAGGTCATCCTGGAGAGGAAGGGGAAGATCGCCATGGCTCCAGGTGGGTTTGGACCTGGAGAAGATCCACAGAGGAGAAGAGAATAACCTTCAGGCCGGCGGTGTTTCTGTTTCAGACGGTAATGGAGGTCTGTACCAGGCGCTGGTGGACAACGACCTGCTGGAGGACATGAAGCGCAGAGGAGTGGAGTACGTCCACGTTTACTGTGTGGACAACATCCTGGTCAAGATGGCCGACCCGCTGTTTGTCGGCTTCTGTGTGACCAAAGGAGCCGACTGTGGAGCCAAGGTGTTTAATTCACTTTAGTTATTTTATGCTCGTAAGCCCAGTTCATCAAAAATGTCACTTCAAGGTACGCTGGGGAGGATTCTCAGCCATCAGGTCATGATCAGCCCAAAAAGGTTAAAACTAAAACAACTGGACTTCTGATCTGGAGCTGAAGACGTTTCTCTGTCCTAAACGTCTGCAGTAGAGAGGAGTTCCAGCTTTATCTGTCACATGTTGGACAGAGAAGGAGGCCATTTACGTAAAGCGAGGAAAAACAACTTTAACCAGAGGAGGAGGACTCAGGTTTGAACTTTCAGAAACTTACAACACAGCTGTAGGTTTGAGTAATGCTAAGTTTCACTAAACTCACTCCTCCATGACCACAACATTCCTCCTGGGAGCCAGGCTAACGAGGAGGCTAACGACTCTCCATGGTTGGAGTGACCAGCTCCAGGTGAATCTCCAGGTGAGTCTAAGCTCTAAGGAGGCCTGCAGGTCCATAAATCTGGAACTCCTCACTACTGCAGACATTTAGAGCTGAGAAAACTTCCTGGATGGAAGAGAAACGTCTTCAGCTTCAGAACAGAAGTCCAGTTGTTTTAGTTTTTAACCTTTTGGGTTTTTTGGACACTTAGAAGCCTTACAAGACAAACGGGTCTAATTCAAACCCAGAGAATCCCGTCCTATTGTCAATATGATTCAGATTAAGTTGCATTCCTTCCTTTTGAACAACCTTGAATAACCTTAGTTATTGTGTCAAATTTAGCTAATTAGTCACAATAAAAACCTAAAATCTCCTTCAGCTTGAAGACTTTTCCTGGAAAATCTGTCAGTTAAATTTTTCTGTGACTAAATCATCTGAATTCACCTGAAAAGGTTTAAAAGGTTTGGAGAACCTTCAGGAAAGTGTAGAAGATCTGAGATGTTTCCTTCAGCCTCTTTATGAGGGTGAATCATGTGATCAGATGAACGTCTGACGTGAGGCTCTGACCCGTTGCACCATCAGGTGGTGGAGAAGGCCCACCCGGCTGAGCCGGTGGGCGTGGTCTGCAGGGTGGGCGGGGTCCCTCAGGTGGTGGAGTACAGCGAGATCCAACCTGAAACGGCCCGACTCCGAGGAACTGGTGGAGAGCTGGTCTACAGCGCCGGGAACATCTGCAACCACTTCTTCACCAGGAGCTTCCTGCAGGACGTGGCCGAGTAAGAGACGAGAAAAGATCCAGAGTTTCATTCAGCAGATGAGACGTAGATGACAGGATTAGGATCAGATTAGCGTGGACCGTCTGATCACCTCTCCTGTTTCCTCTCAGGAAGTTTATGGGGCGGCTGAAGCAGCATGTGGCTCTGAAGAAGGTCCCGTTCGTGGACTCTTGTGGGAACCAGGTGAAACCGACCAAAGCCAACGGGATAAAGATGGAGAAGTTTGTTTTTGACGTGTTCCCGTTCTCCAGGTAGGGATTACTCCACCTTAACTCCGTTAATCCGCTTCGCTCCGCTGTTGAACTCTGACGCCGTCCTGCAGGAGCTTCGTTGTGTTTGAGGTCCTGAGGGAGGACGAGTTTTCTCCTCTGAAGAACGCTGACGGAGCGGCGGCAGACACGCCCACCACAGCCAGGGACGCGCTGCTGGCTCAGCACTGCCGCTGGGCCACGGCTGCTGGAGCCGCCCTGCTGGACGAACATGGCAACTGCATCCAGACCGCCTGCAGGTGAGGGCGCGGCGCTGACGCTCACATTTAAGGCTGTCAGCGTAACGACCGATGCTAGACGATGTTATCAGATCCGTTAGTTTGATAAAAATGTGGCTTTTCCAGCAGATTTTAGTAAAACGTGTGAATATTTTTCCACCTTAGTTCATCGGCAGGGAACCCTCCACCTGCAAAATGTGAGATTTCTCCTCTGGTGTCGTACTTCGGAGAGGTGAGGAGCATTTCCGTCACGTTTATTCATCCATTAATGGTTTCTAACCGAGCCGGCTGTCATTTCAGGGCCTGGAGCAGCTGCTGAAAGGGAAAAGCATAAAAACTCCCTTCATCCTGGATGAAGCAGCAGCTGAAGGGCTGCAGGCTCGGTAGACCCGATCGGATCAGGAGGAGGTTCTGAAAGACAATCATGGAGAACAGCTGACATGTGTTACATCAGGCTGTGAAGCTTTACTGTGATGGAACGAGTTAACCAATCAGGGATCAACCAGCAGACTTTATATAAACGGTTTTTACTGCAATTAATAAAAAATTACTCAATTCAACATTTTTATACTGAAATCCACAAGAAAATACAGAAATAGTCAAATCAAGAAAAAGCTGCTTTTTTATATTGTTGTGGACAAAATGGAAAAAGTCTTTAAGCTGCTTTCACTGAGTTGCTTCAGAAAAACAAAAATCTAACATCAGCAACCAGATCCGGTCAGTGAAGGCGAGACGGCGCCTAAAATCAAATAAATACAGAAAACTATGATCTGCAAAACCTTTTCATCTTATAATCAACTGAATAAACCACCAAGACAAGTTATTGATCTTCAAACTGATAAACTTTAGTGTTTTTAGGAGACATTGACTCATTTTACTGCGATCCTGCAGCCGTTCCTGCAAAGTTGAACCTGTTTACCGCTAAGTTACATCTTCTTCCCTTTTAACTCTGATTGTTGACGGTTTAAACGTGGAAATCTTTCCCATCCAGTCTGACGTCTGTTGTATTTTCATAAAGCGCCACATGTTGTTAATAAGAGGCGGGTCTGGACCGCAGACACACCGGTCTAGAACCGGTCCAGTCTCACTACAAAGCTACGCTGAGGAGAACGGGGAGTTCCAGACGATGCTCAGAAGAACAGTGTACTTTGATTAGTTAAAAATACATTACAGTAATTGCAGAAAATGATGCTGCTTACCTAAACTGCTCTCTGATGCTGTAAGATGGAAACCAAAATCAGGAAGAAGTGGAAAACAAAAAATTACGATTGAAATGCATCAAAGAATAGCGCCACGAGTTAGCCAACGATCCAACGATGTTAAGAAGTCAGGCTGTCAGCAAAAAGCCCCCATTTAGTCCCATCATTGAAGATGTCAACGATATAGAACGTATTGTTCAAAGAGAAACAAACTTTTATGGAGAAATCAAAGTAAGATTGTTCTTTTTGGGTCTGGAAGCTGCAAACAGTCTGTCAGGCGGCTCCCCAAACGTTGTATTCCAGTCCCAGTGAACATGGATATGGAAATGTTTCTAATACTCCTGTAACTGACGGGTTTTTTGCAAAACAGAGATCCTGGATCAGTTTGAAGACGTAAAAATAAATGTCATGGTTCTTTATGCTGAAGAGGTAGAGCCCTGAAATGAATGACCGGGAGAACCAAACACACCAGGATGTGGCAGCATCTTGGTTCCAAACATAAGATTACAAAGAATTATAAAATTAGATAATTGAATAACATATCAGTATGATATGATTCAAACAATTTATATGAAAGTTTATTCAAGTAAACAGTTATAGCAAATAAAAGAAACAATGTTAAACTGAACTATTACTTTATTACACTTTTCATTTTGATAATTGACTGACATTTAAAATATATTTCTGTAAAAAAATATGAAAAAAATAAAATTGAATAAATCATTGCATTTAAAAACATTACTATAAAGCAGACTAATACAATTAATCAATTTAAATGCTCTAAATGTATATTTATTCATTCAAAAAAGAAAATAAATCTCTAAATGAATAAATGATTAAAAATATGTACACTAATGTTAAAACACAAAAACTAACATACACAGTGAAAATAAAATAATACAAAGCGACATAAATTTAAACATGCGAAAATAAAAGAATGTAAAGCAAAATAAAATGAGAAACTCAAGAGAAAAGGAACCCATCAGAACCCCTCAGCAAGATGGCGGCTGCAGTGACGTCTCCACAGGCTCCTCCTTTCCTTTTGTTGTCACGTGGCTGAAGCGGACCAATCAGTGCTGCGTGTGTTAAAGATGTCAACAGTCCGTCGGAGCAGCGGAATGCTAGCGGACTGTTGGCCCTAAGGGGCGAATTTAGCGCCACTTATCGACGTTTCCTGTCAGGATTTATTCATTTAATCTTTGTTCCACCAGAACTGTTCTGGTTCCGACTCATTCCGGCCTTTTCTGGGTCGCTTCTCCCTGCTGAGCTGTTTACATCCCATATTATTCCCACTGTCAGCTGACATTCCCAGCTTCTGTGAAGGTTACCATGGAGGTTCTGGAATGCTAGGACCATGTTCAAGAATGTGTTCGGTTCGGGTTTCCTGGTTCGGACGGCCCATGTGGTTCTGACCTGGATCATCACGCTGATCCTGTTCCTGTATGACACAGGTGAGCCCCTACCTGCCAGGTGACCCGGATCAGGTGTTCTGGATCAGCTCCAGGAATCTGTGTGTGTCTCTGTGGCAGAGCTCAGGAAGCAGGAGGAGACGGGCCAGGTTCTGCAGCCGGTTCTGTTCGTCCTGTTGGTTCTGGTGTCGGTGCTGCTGTACTTCGCTGTTTCCCTCATGGATCCTGGGTTCATCCTGTCTGAGGACAGCGACCTGCAGGTGAGCCAGGAGAACCGGTGAGCCAGGAGAACCGGTGAGCCAGGAGAACCGGGCCTCCAGGAGAACCGAGCCTCCAGGAGAACCGGGTCTCCAGGAGAACCGGGTCTCCAGGGGCGGTTCTGGGATCTGAGCTTTAGGTGGGCTCAGCTGAAAGAGAGTCTGGGTCAGAACCAGAGAGGTTCAGTCCATTTATAAGGGCTGTAAGTCTGTCCAACAAGGTGATGATCTGACGGGTTCCCCCTGAACCTAGACTCCGGAACCGACCCGGTGCTGAGCAGAACCTCCTCCTCCTGCGGTACTTTCTGCTCCAGTGACCCGGGGAGATGTAGAACCGCTGAAAGTAACAGACCCAGAATGTGGAACGGTCCCATCAGAGCTCTGCAGCAGATCTCAGATCCTTTGCTGTAAAGGTTCTCCAGACTTTGTGGAACGGTTTGAAATGTGATGATCTTCACAGAACCAGATGGTTCTATGTGGTTCTCAACATGGGCCTCAGAGCATAAACACTTTATTTTTATTTATAACTTTTTCTCCCTAAAATGTCTAACCAGCAGCTTCAGTCTCAGCCTCCACAGAAGAAGTCCATCCTTCAGTTGGTCGACTTTAGCTGATTTTATCAGTAATTAAATGTAAACGCTGTTAAACAAGCTGAGGTTTGACCTCATCTGGGATGAAATGCTGTGTTTGCATCAAAGATGCAGATTATTCCTGGAAAACTGGGAATATTAAACCAGTTAAAGGGATTTAGCAACAGGAGGCTTTGGTTCATTGTGAACCTTCCCTTAGACCAGGGAGTCACACTCATATTGTTCCACTTTGACATCAGGAAGTCATTAAAGGGCCTTTTGCTCCTGTATAGATAATACTTTTGATTTAATAATTTCATTCCAGTTCACATAGAAATAGATTTAAAAATGCACAATAACTTAAAATTAGCACATCAGGCCCAGATTATACAGTTTATCTGTAAATAAAGTTTATATTGGGGTGAGTTACACTTTAAACTGATTATTCTGCATCACTTCTTCTCTTTCTGGACATTTCTGGGTCATTTTAATGTGTTTTTGAAAAACTGACACCTAGTGGCAGGAAGCTGTTACTACACAGTTAAAAAAATCAACATTAGCTACAGGAGGCTCAGTTTTAGCCACTTTATACACTTTAAAAGGATTTATGCCTCTACTTTATGACATGATCTGCCTTTTTGGCTCTTGATGGCCGGATAAATTACCTTTAGGGACCGGGTTTGGCCCGCGTACCTTGAGTTTGACACCTTTGCTTTAGATGATCTGAAGAGAGAAAGCTCAGGTATAGATCTGTCCAGAGCTGTGGTGTCTCTGCATGTTGGGCCACCAGATGGCGCTGTGGAGCTCTATGTTCACTATACTCAGTGAGACAGGATGTTTTTATAGAGTAATATTGTAAAAAAAAAAAAAAAGACAGATTCCCTTAGCAATAAAGTTCTGTTCTAAACATTTGTCTATATATCCAAGCTTGCCAGAAAACTAACAATCTCTGAGGCTAAATCCTCCTGAGGAACGTTAATATTGGGGCCCACCACTATTTATTTAAATAATAACATCTGAAGTCTCAGTGAGCATGCCCAGTAGCTCTCAGTAGACAGCAGTGGGGTACAAATCCTACATTACATTTAGCTCACATAAAATAGCATTTCTAGTGTGTTTATGCTTATTTATCTGTTTAATTTAACGTTTATCAAAGTCAGAATTAATCACAGCTTAGTTGATGCCGCTGGTCCAGAGTAACCAGAGAGACGGTGGCCTGCAGGTGAAAGCCTGAGGCACGGCGGTGGTGGAGTCATGCTGCGGGCTGACAGCCTCTGCTGTGTGTTCCAGTTCACTCTGGGCGTGACGGAGGAGCAGCAGGATATGATCCCAGCCAGCGCCAAATCCCTGCGCCGCCGCCGCTGTGCTCACTGTCTGCTGCAGGTACGATGCCCTCTGCCTCAGGTTCTGCCTCAGGTTCTGCCTCAGGTTCTGCCTCAGGTTCTGCTCACATCGACCCTGAACACCAGGTGACCTCTCAGGTGTTCTGATAAACGGACCTCCAGAACCCCGACCTCTCCGCCTCGCCTGAATGAGGCGCTTTATTCAGCTGACGCAACGTTCTCAGCAAATAAATCAGATTTTACTTTTTCTAATTTGAAAGAGGCATGAAAAAATGTAAGATTCAGAGGAACTGAACCACATGGACCCATCAGAACCAGAACCAGAACCACCCAGTAGAACTTAGAACAGGGCCATACTTCAGTCACATGTGGACTATTCAGCTTTATGGGTCCGGCTTGCCTCTTTGCTCCTGGTTCTCCTCTCGCCTTGAGAACGTTTGGGTTCTGCTCCATCTGCGGTTCTGTCTGGTCCCTGTGAGACGGCGGGGATCAGCTCTACTTCAGATCACAGATGGAACCCGGTTGGATCAGTAGGAACAAACCGGACCTTTCTAGAACTTTACATAAAACATGCTGACCCAGCAACACCGTCAGAACCGGGTCAGGCAGAACCTTCTGGATGGGTTCTCAGGTGTTTGGGTGTTCCAACACTACTGAGCTACTGAGGAAGGAGACGTCACAAAGGACAGGTCCACCAATCAGAAGCTATGACACATTAGGCAGCCAATAGAAACGCAGGATTTTACCGTCTTTAGACTGAAGCCAAAAATATAAAACTTTGTCCAGACGTCGCTCACATTTAGAGTTAAACGCTTAAGATTACAGCGGATTGTGAATTATTTCAGCGTTTCCTGCAATTCTTAAGCATCAACATCAGAAATGATCGGATCTTTTTTATGTGAGAAACAAACATTCGGACCAAACTTTGTTCCGTCTGCATCAGAACCGTTTCTGTGAAGGTTCTGGTGGGTAGAAGGTCCAAAGTATTCACACCCCCTGAACATTTCTGCATTACAGCATCAGCGTGTTAAAAATGTTTTAAATCATGTAGAATTTTATTTCTACAATAAACCACTTTGTTGGTCTTTATATAAAACCCAATAAAATATATTTATGTTGTGATGTAACGATATGTGGAAAAGCTTGAAGAGGAGGAAGATAATGATGATGATGATGTTTGTGATGATGATGATGATGATGTTTATGAGGAAGATGTTTGTGATGATGATTGTGAGGATGATGATGTTTGAGGAGGATGATGATGTTTGAGGATGATGACGTTTATGAGGAGGATGATGATGAGGATGATGTTTGTGAGGATGACAATGATTGTGAGGATGATGATGATGATGATGATGTTTATGAGGAGGATGATGATGATGTTTGAGGATGATGATGATGTTTGAGGATGATGATGATGGATGATGATGTTTGTGATGATCTTTATGATGATGATGATTGTGAGGATGATGATGAGGATGAGGATGATGATGTTTGTGATGAAGATGAGGTTGATAAGGTTGATGATGAGGATGATGTTTGTGATGATGATGTTTATGATGATGATGATGATGATGATGTTTGTGATGATGATGATGTTTGTGATGATGATGATGATGATCTGTGGAGCCTTCGTCGGGCTCCACCTTCACTGCGCTCAGCACCTGAACTAAACTCCGCCCTCTGTCTGGAGCAGCAGCCAATGAGGTCGAAGCACTGCCAGGCGTGTCAGCGCTGCGTGCGGCGCTACGACCACCACTGCCCCTGGATCGAGAACTGCGTGGGCGAGCGGAACCACCGCTGGTTCCTCGTCTACCTGGCCGTGCAGCTGCTGGTGCTGCTGTGGGCGCTGCACGTCACCTGGTGAGTACCTGCCGTCAGGTCACAGGTGAGACGGAGCGAGCGCTGACGGCGTGCTGTCTCCTCAGGACGGGCTTTGGCCCCGCCCCCTCCTGGCGGCCGTGGCTGCGCTCCAACGGCGTGCTGCTGGCGGTGGGCGCCCTGCTGGCGCTGCTGGCGCTGGTGGTGCTGCTGCTGCTGGGCTCCCACCTTTACCTGGTCTCCATCAACGTCACCACCTGGGAGTTCATGTCCCGCCCCCGCATCTCCTACCTCAGGCACTGCGGCGCCGACGACAACCCCTTCGACCGCGGCGCCGCCCGCAACCTGTGGGGCTTCTTCTGCCAGTGGGGGGGCGTGGCGTGGGAGCAGGCGTACTTCAGGGAGGGCAGCGACCCGGTTTAGGCGCCGGAGCCCGGTTCTGCCGTCAGATCGGACCGGCTGGGAGAACTGCGTCAGATCCAGAACCAGCCGGGTCTTTCCACGGAGTGTCCACCGTGTTTCAGCTGTTTGGAGCTCAGGGTTCTGTTTGGTGTCCGGCGGAACCACAGCGGTTCTGATCCGTCGGTTCCTCTCCAGTGAGACGACGTTCTCCTCAGCTGCTGCAGTCCAAGGATCCAGAGTTCTGCTGCTTTCCTCCACCGGGCCTGGAGGTTCTGTTGATCTCAGACATGATTTGGATCCGTTCAGCTTCAGTAAATCTCTCTGAAGAACGATTTACAGTTCTGTGGTTCCCCGCCTGGGTTCTCCGTCTCCAGTCATGGTCACTGGGGTCTGCGGTTCCAAACCCAGAACAGTTTGGGGTCCGGATCTCTGGTTCAGCCCGGCTACAACCCTCTACTGTAGAACTGGTTCCTGCAGCCCGCAGCTGCGGTTCTTTGGATCTCTGGGGGGTTCTGATGGTTCTCCTCCTCCCTGCATGTGCACCAGGAACCTCAACGACCCGTAGAACCTTGGCCCCTGGGGGCCGGTGCTGCTGGTTTAGGTACCGGCGTTTTTCTCAGGGTCTCTAACAAAACGGTCGGGTTCTCCTGATTATACAGATTAACTACAGAACCAGGAAGTGAGCCTCAGAACCAGAACCAGGATCCCTTCCTTTGCTGCAGGTTTGTTTCCGCCTCTCAGAGGTTCTACAAGGTCCAGTTTTTTGGTTCTGGATTCCTTCCCAGGACTGTTCCTGTGTTCCCCGGTGCTGTAAAACCCGTTTAAACCCAGAACCTGTTGTTTAAACCCAGAACCTGTTATTTAAACCCAGAACCTGTTGTTTAAACCCAGAACCTGTTGTTTAAACCCAGAACCTGTTGTTTAAACCCAGAACCTGTTGTTTAAACCCAGAACCTGTTGTTTAAACCCAGAACCTGTTCTGTGGACTGGAGGGATTAAAGGAGCAATACGCAGATTTTCCCCATGAGAGCAATAAAAGGAGCCGTATGTCTGAGGAGTGAATATGTTTGATAATATGTTTGATGTTTTTTAGAGAATAAAGAGGTTAGAGCCGTTAAAGTCCAGCTTTTATTCATGGTCACGGTGGTTTTCACACATCAGAACCTTAATCACATCCACATTCCTGCAGAATAAGTTAAAATCAGCAGATAGAAAGAAACAGTCACACATATTTACAGTCACAGCGTCGTGCTGCGTTCAGGGCCCGGCGAGGCGTTCAAACGCGGCCGTCAGCTGATGAGGGAGAAGTCGAAGTCGCTGAAGACGCGCTGCTGCTCGGCCGTCAGGACGCACGGCGTCCGCGGCAGCGACAGAACCGGCTGCAGGCGCGTGAACTCCTCGTCGAAGTTACTGACGTCCTGCGGCGCCGCGATGGCCGGCAGGAAGGGCGGCTTCATCCTCTTGGCCAGCAGGGCGTCCCAGTCCATGTTCTGGAGGCAGAACACACCCGGGTCAGAACCAACAGAACCCGTCCTCACAGCAGCAGAGGCCCGCTTCTAAACGGTTCTGAACGGTTCTGTTTTACCCCCAATAAAGAGTCTGAGTAACTCTGTCCTGATTCAGGACCTTTAATCGGTCCGGTTGGTTCTAATCAGAAGTAGGAAACAGTTTCAGGTTGGATCCATCAGAACTTAATCATTTATCAGAGCCATCAGAACCGGCGGTTCCCTCTAAGGGTCCGTTTGTTCTGGTGTGTAGCCCGGTGTAGGTACCAGATCGACTCGGGCGCTTCCTGATGACGTCATCATACGGCAAATCCACTTAAACAAACTACTACGGTCTCCATTTGTTACAAATCAATTTATTTTTTTAATTTACGGTTATTTTCCAGTAACTTAATCGAGGCATGAAAACTTTTAACATCATTTCTGGAATGCTTCTGTGGTAGTCTGACAATTTAATCTGTAATTTTGCCTGATCAAAGTTACATCTTAAGAGAAATTTCCTTCCTCCAATTTTTATTTAAAAGTTGTGAAGGGAAAATAAACCATAAACTCTTTTAATTTAATCACAACATTAATCACTTTAAAATCAATAACGTTTATTCCTCCTTTTTCTGCTGATATTACTATGTCGTTCTTTCTGATCACATGTTTTTTATTATTCCAGATGAAATTGTGATGAATTTGATTAATTTTTTATTGTAGTATTTGGTATATTTAAGATATATGCTGGATAAATTAGTCTGGCTAGCCCTTCCGTTTTTGTTAAAAATATTCTTCCAAAAATTGAGCCAACTGTCAAATATTTGTTGATTTCTTTGTAAAATGGTTTGAATATTTGTTCTATAATTTCCAGTGTGGTCCTTGTTAATCATTATACCTAAATATTTTACCTCAGTGGGGGTTCCAGACCAAATTTAGCAGGGTGGGTCAGGGTGGGGCCAGTGTTTTTTCACAGGGGCACAGAACAAAAGATTGGGGGGGAAAAAAACTTAACAGGTCAACATTTCATCGTTTAATATATTAAGCCAATTGTGGCTCTGGAACTGCAGGTTGCACACCTCTGATCTTTTCTCAATACAGCAGGAGCTTAACGTGAAACAGCTTAATTTTTAGTTATTGTTATTTTTATTATTATTTATTTTTTAATTAATATGTTATTTTATTATTGGGTAAAAACAAACAAAAAAATACAACTGATCTAAATGACCAGTCAGTCACGGTATGTTTGTCAGCATTTATCATCCTAAGAAATTTAATATCATGTTTTTAGTACAGGGGCCAGGAACAGTTCTACAGGGGCACAGGCCCCTGTTGGCCCCTGTCTAGAACCGCCCCTGTTTTACCTCATTTTTATCAATTAAAGTGGGTTGATTATTTTGAATTGCTAAGATTTCATATTTTTCTATGTTCATCTTCAAGCCTGAACCTTTTGAGAAAAAAGAAACCGCTAAATTAACTAATTAAAATTGATTCGTTACAAATGCAGAGCGCGGGCTCTATGTAGTTTGTTTGAGTGGTGTTGCCATAATGTGACATCATCAGGAGGCGCAGGGACCGTGGAGAATTACTACGTAAAATTGTCCGTTTACAAACCGCAATCCCGCTCTGGAATAAAACCTCCACCCCGCTATAATTACTTTAGTAAGTTGTCCAGACCAATCACAATGTTTTGCGCAATTGAGCAAACGTTAAACTAATCATGTATGATGATGTCATCAGAAGGCGCAGAACCCGAGTCAATCTGGTACCTACAGCGGTTCTCTGACCAGAACACAGCCCTTTGTCTCTAAGGTCATCAATAAAAAACATATAAACCTAGGCGGCGTCGCCGTGGTATGGTTCTGCTCCTGGAAACGGGCCGGGTTCTGCGGCTACCTGACCTCAGAACCGCGGTTCTGCCGGACGGAACACCCACCTTAAAGAACGGGTGCTGCTTGATCTCAGCGGCGTCCTCCTCCCCTGATCCGAGTCTGAGAGCCGGATCTTTCTGCAGCAGCTGAAACAGAGCAGCCATGGTGGAGATGAGGCTGTGAGGCCCATCGGACCAGAACCAGAACCAGAACCAGAGCTCACCTTCTGGATGAGAGACGCCGCCCTGGCAGAGAGGGAGCGGGGGTAACGCACTTCTTCGTTAACGATGCTGTCGAACACCTCCTCCTCATCGTCACCGGGGAAAGGAGACTGGAAGCAGAACAGAACCTCGTGATGAACAGAACCCGTCCTGCCAGAACCGCCCCACGTTCTGGGTCCACTGACCTCCCCCAGCAGCATCTCGTAGACCAGCACCCCCAGCTCCCACCAGTCCACGCTGCGGGTGTAGCTGTTGTCCGTCAGAACCTCCGGCGCCAGGAACTCCGGCGTGCCGCAGAAGGTGTTGGTGCGATCCCCGTGGCCCATTCCTGCAACCAGAACCACAGAACCTCAGAACCACAGAACCTCAGAACCACAGAACCTCAGAACCACAGAACCTCAGAACCGACCCGCTGGGTTAGTCTGATCAGCGGTCTGACGTAGACTCAGACACACGGAGGGAAACGGATCATAAAAAGTTAATTTATCATCTCAGAGGAACCAGAGAGATTATAAACTGGTTTACAGGAGCAACATTTATCGTCTGCTGTAAAACTAAAACATTTATTAGAGCCGGACGATAAAATAGAAATCATAGATCGATATCGATAATTATCAACAAGTTCAAAACATTTATTTTAAGTGCAGCTCTGGCTGTTTTATGCTGTTGCTTAGCAACCTATTTTTAGACACAGACATAAACACTGAATTCAAACTAAACCTTTATTCAACAAGCTTTATACCAAAACTACAACTTTTTAAAAAAGAAAAAAAGAACGCGTGAACTCTAAACCCTTTGAAGGGGGCGGAGCTTGATGACGGAGTCTGTGATTGGTTGAGAGGATGTAGACTCGTATTAACCAACATGATAGGCTGGAATGGAAAAAACTATTGAAGTTTTTATGATCATTTTTTTCTATTATCAATATACATTGTTATTGAATTATCATCCAGTCCTAACATTTAGTGTAAATCTCCGTTTTATTTTAACTAATTTAACAATCGCCCCAACGTGCCTCCCTTAATGCGATCAAACTAGGAAACAGCAAAGGTCTCAAAGGAGGAAACCTCCATGAGAGGTAAAAAAAACACCACAGGGATAAATATCTAGAATATAAAGACCATGATGGACGGTGAAAAGGGAGGGAATCGCCATGGCAACCAGTGGGAGGGAGGGAATCGCCGTGGCAACCAGTGGGAGGGAGGGAATCGCCGTGGCAACCAGTGGGAGGGAGGGAATCGCCGTGGCAACCAGTGGGAGGGAGGGAATCGCCGTGGCAACCAGTGGGAGGGAGGGAATCGCCATGGCAACCAGTGGGAGGGAGGGAATCGCCGTGGCAAAGGGAGAAGAATCTCAGCAGAACAGCTCAGAAAAGGAGGGAATTACCATGGAGACCATTGAGGAAACAGGAAGTCGTGATTTCTCCTCCTGTCAGCCACTAAGTGGTCAAAATCACCTGCTGGAGGACTACCAGGATAAAAAAGCCGTATCTTTAATTTTCAAAATAAAGGACAAAGCCAGCAGTGCAGATAACTTGAAGCGTTTCAGAAGGATTTTTATGATGCCAGGAATGATGGACCTGCAGAAAGAAATATTTCTAGATGTTCAAAGATAAAACAGAGACTACGCTCCGTCTTTTTCTGTTGGCCTTCACAATAAGAGTCATTGAGACTAAATGAGTTCAGTCAGAAGCTCCAACATCCACACCAACCTCATGGATTCTACCTCCAGAAGGTTTCAGGTCTTTCAGAACAGAACCGCCATGGTAGGAAAAGCTTTTTGGATCATTGAATAAACAGAAAGGATCCGTTTCTCACCTTCTTTACACAAACCGAAGTCTGCGATCCTGACGTATCCATCAGCGTCCATCAGCAGGTTGTCCAGCTTCAGATCCCTGGAAGACAGACGGGACAACATGCTGCAGATTACCAGCACCGATCCGTGAGTCTGAAGGCGGTTCTGACCCGCTCACCTGTAGACGATGTGGTTCTGGTGCAGGAACTCCAGACCGAGCAGAACGCACGAAGAATAAAACCTGAAAACCAGAGAGAACAGCGCTAACGTTAGCTGCTGGGCTTCGGCTGAGGCGATGCGGTTCTGACCCGACGGAGAGGTCCGCTCACAGGGTCTGCTTCTCTGAGAAGATGCTGGTGTGGATGTGCTTCATGAGGTCTCCTCCTGAGGAGTAGGCCATGACGAAGCAGACGTGGTCCTCCGTCTGGAAGCAGCCGTGCAGGTTGACCAGGAACGGGTGGCGGGCCGAGTTGATCACCTCAAAGATCCGCTTCTCACACATCAGGCTGCACAGAGACACGCCTTCAGTCACAGCGGGCCAGAACCTCCGGGCCAGAACCTCTGGTCCAGAACCTCTGGGCCAGAACCTCCGGGCCAGAACCTACGGGCCAGAACCTCTGGTCCAGAACCTCTGGTCCAGAACCTCCGGTCCTGCCCACCGTAGAACTTAGGGCCAGAACCTCCGGTCCAGAACCTCCGGGCCAGAACCTCTGGTCCAGAACCTCCGGGCCAGAACCTACGGGCCAGAACCTCTGGTCCAGAACCTACGGTCCAGAACCTCCGGGCCAGAACCTCTGGTCCAGAACCTCCGGTCCAGAACCTCCGGTCCTGCCCACCGTAGAACTTAGGGCCAGAACCTCCGGTCCAGAACCTCCGGGCCAGAACCTCCGGGCCAGAACTTCCGGTCCAGAACCTCCGGTCCAGAACCTCTGGTCCAGAACCTACGGGCCAGAACCTCTGGTCCAGAACCTCTGGTCCAGAACCTACGGTCCAGAACCTACGGGCCAGAACCTCCGGGCCAGAACCTCTGGTCCTGCCCACCGTAGAACTTAGGGCCAGAACTTATGGACAGAACCTGGTTCTGCCCAGTTCTCTTCGACTTCATCTGAAGAAGACCGGGTTCATCCAGTGGTTCTAACACATAGAACCACTGGATGAAGATCTTTGACCCGGTCTGGCCCAGTGGTACCAACGGACCGGTACCATAATGCAGCCACTGCTCAACGGTTCCCTTCCCAACAAACTGCCTTTCACTTGTTCATGAAAATGTTCTAGAGCAGAACTTATGTTGGGTAGAACTCAATGATCCAGTCCGGTACTGTTCCAGAACCAGCCCGGTTCTGAGCCTTCAGGAAGTGGTTCTGGAACCTTCTGCTTGATTTGGGAAGGTTTCAAAAAAAGTTTTTAATCGTTTAATCTGATTCCCGGACAGAACGGGCTGCATTATGTAATGGTACCGTTCACAGGGAACCAGGTTCTGGAAGGATCCAGAACCTGGTTCACAGGGAACCAGGTTATGGAAGGATCCAGAACCGCAGCGACCCAAACCGGGACCAGAGCAGAACTTCCTCACCTGTCGACCTCGTCCCGGGTTATGACGTCACCCTTCTTCAGCGCTTTGATGGCGAACATTTTCCCCGACTTCTTATACTCAGCCAGCAGAACCTTGGTTCCGGATCAGAGATGAGGTCCGGTTAGAACCATGAACCTTCACCAGGTTTTAAAGTTAGAAACCAGAACCAGAACCAGTACCTTGCCGAAGTGACCTCTGCCGAGGACGGAGATGCAGTGGAAGTCCTCCATCTTCAGCTCCTCAGACCTGCAGAGGAGAACACGCGTTCTGTTTAACGGAACCAGGAACCGGACCTTCAGCTGCAGCTCTGACCCGGTCTGGTAGGAACTGACTTCTATCCCAGTCCATCCAAGCAGAACCTAGCAGAACCTTTAGTGTTTGGGTTCTTTAAGGTTTTATGGAAAAGCCAAAGATGCAGGAATCAGGCGTAACATTATGACCAGCATAAACCACGTTCCTTCTGTGTTCTTCTAGTTTTACGTTTATAAACATAAATCAATCTATGGATCTTCAGAACCAGCTTGAGTCGCACACAGGCGAGTGACTGGACTGAGGACTCGGGTTCTCAGCAGAACCTTGGAGAACCTGGCTGCAGACTGAGGATCTAATTATGTGAGTTGGACCAGAGAACCGTCTAAAAGCTGCAGGACAGCAGAACTCAAGGCCCGGACCTTAAAGAACCCTAAACTGGATGTTTCAGAACTTTATCATTATTGTTGCTCGTTAGCACGCCTCACCTGGCTAAGAAACGGAAAGAACAATAAAAATGATGCTTTTCAAGTTATTAGAAAATAAAATACACTTAACAGCAGCTAGAACGTGATTATATGAAGTATTTTCATGATTAGGACAGAAACATTTAAGCTTTGGAAATTTAAGGAATGCTTAGAAAGTCAAACAGCACTCCATGCTAGCGCCTAACTGCACTTATTCATCTGTCCACCCTAAACATTTCTGCCTTAGAACAAACTTAGAACAGAGCCGAGGTTCCCCTGGTGTGTCTCTACCTGTCAGCCAACAGTTCACCTTTATTTAACGATTATTTAACAATTATTTAACCTTTATTTAACCATTATTTAACCATTATTTAACGATTATTTAACGATTATTTCACGTTATTTCCGCGGTGAGAACCAGTCTGTGCCGTGGCTCCAGCCTGATCCAAACTCTCCAGTAGGATTTATTCAATCCTCTCAATGTTGCATGAAACCATATTTCCTTTTCCTACAACATTAATGTTCCTGAATGCAGCATTCTGCAGCGTTTCTTCAGCAACATAAATATCTACAGAATAATAAGTGGCTAATGTGGGCCAACAGAACAGTTTATAATTTTTTATCTGCTGTAACGTTACAGTTTTAGCTGTGAGCCGCCATCAGCAGAACAGGAGACCTTTCTGAGTTAGTGAGATAAATGAAGCGTTCAGAGACGTTCTGGTATCAGGAGCAGGTGGAACGTCTGACGGTGAGAACATGTCAGCAGCATTAAACTCACTGAGGAGCAGGACGCACGGACGCTTGTCTTCTGGGCTTCAGGCTGCTTTTCCAATCTGGAGACTTTTGGGGAAAATCAGAAATAAAAAACATTAAAAACTGAGAAACGTTTGTCTCTGATAGTCATGATGATAATAATAATGTTCTCCACAGTTTAAATGCTGAAGATCTTCCTCTCAGACCTGGGAGGCGTCCTCCTTCCTGGACGGCCGTGGAGATCTGCCGGCTGCTTCTTCAGAGAAGTTCAGCCTGGAAGCTGCAGATTCCCTGAGAGAAGAACCGCTGGTTATCAGGTGGATGCTGATTAAACCTCCAGAAAGCAGCTCCTCCTGTGGGAGGCGGACTCTCACCGTGCCGGAGAACCGCTGGAGGAGGTGGAGCCGGAGGGCGGCGCCGGCAGCGGAGGACTCATGGGTTCCTGGGGGGTGCAGGGAGGCAGCAGTCTCATCATCAGACGGCCCCACGTGGCAAAGTTCATGTTCATCTGAGCCGCACGGAGGAAGTTCTTCCCTGAAGGCAAATAAAGCAGAAGCTGTCAGATTCACACCTCAGCCGGTCCGGTCCGGTCCGGTCCGGCTGTGAAGAACCCCAGTCAGCCATGGTTCTGATAAATGGTTTCCCATCATTTCTTTGTTTGGATTTCAGCTTCATGAAGAACATTTTATGGTTCTGGGACCCAAGAAGAGTGGGTCAGACACATTAATAAATCTGTAGCAACGTGGTTCTGGAAGGTTCTAACGGGTCGGGGTTTCAGGGTTCTGAACCAGAACCTTCCCAGGAGAAGACGGGCCTCACCGGTACCGTGTTCAGAACCAGAAATGTTCAGAAGCAGAAATGTTGGTCTGATTTTAAGCAACAGAAACTTTTCCACCTTTTTCCTTTGGGAAGATCCTCCTCTGCCTCTGGAGTTTAGACGGACGCTCGATGACGGGATTGATGAAGGTCACCTGGAAATTAACGACTGATCAGAGATCCCGGCTTAAAACGGCAGATATGCAGAAATCATTAATCACAGTTTTACTGGGATAAATGTCCAACCATCATCTACAACACGTGTCAAACTCAAGGCCCGCGGGCCGAATCCGGTCCATTAAGGTAATTTATCCGGCCCTCAAGAGCCAAAAAAGGCAGATCATGTCATAAAGTAGAGACATATATACTTTTAAAGTTTATAAAGTGGCTAAAACTGAGCCTCCTGTAGCTAATGTTGATTTTTTTAACTGTGTAGTAACAGCATCCTGCCACTAGGTGTCAGTTTTCCTACAACACATTAAAACAACCCGGAAATGTCCAAGAAGAGAAAAAGTGATGCAGAATGATGAGTTTAAAGGGTAACTCATCCCAATATTAACTTTATTTACAGATAAACTGTATAAACTGGGCCTAAGCTGCTACTTTAATGTTACTGGACCTTTTACCATGCAGAATCAGTGCTAAAGAGTTTCCTACTGTGCCGTTTAATCAGAATTTAAAAGAGAAGAAATTGATTAAATGGGAGTCAGGCTGCAGATAATTTCTATTTGATCTGAGCCGAGTAAAGAAATGCTGCGTATCAGAATAAAGAAATGCTGCGTATCAGAATAAAGAAATGCTGCGTATCAGAATAAAGAAATGCTGCGTATCACACTCTATGCAGACGATGTGATCCTATCACAACATTAAGGTACTGACAGACACCGGTTTATGATGCGATCCAGACGAGTTTCAGCCTCTCAGAACCAACCAGGTGAAACAGAAAAGCAGCAAACCTCGATGAAGAGGATGCCCTGAGGCTCCAGCTCCAAACACATCCCATGTCTGCGGTTGTCCAGGAAGTCCTCGAGCCGCAGGAACTTCACGGCGCTCAGAGCCCGCCAGTCTTTACGGTACACGGCGATTTCCAGTTCCCTGGACTGATCAAGGCAAGTCGAGTTTATTTATGAAGTACTTTTCAGTAACAAGACCATTTAAAGTGCTGTAATTAAAAAAGCATTACAGAGACAGAGGAACAGCAGAAGGTCATGATATCAGATCAGCTGATTTAAAGGAACTCAGGCTTTCTGCACTTTTCCAGTTTTCTGGGAGTTTGTTCCAGATCAGTGGAGCATAGGAACTAAATGCTGCTTCTCCATGTCTGGTTCTGGTTCTGGTTCTGGTTCTGGTTCTGCAGAGCAGGCTGGAGCCAGAAGACCTGAGTGGTCTGGAGGGTTGATGCCCTGATAACAAGTCTGTGATGGATTTAGGAGCTAATTCAGGGATTTATAGACTAACAGAAGGATTTTAAAGTCTGTTCTCTGAGATCCAGTCTATCACAGCATGTTTGTTCCAGAACTTTTCATCAGAACTGAAATTATGTGTGTAAACATCAGCGCTCCATCACAACCAGGCTGGAGAACCTCGAGATGTTTCTGCTCTCCAGCTCAAACATCTAAACTCTGGTGAGGAAGCCAAACTGCTGGAGGTCATGTGATCAAAGGCAGGAGAACCACCTCCATGTTCTATGGAGCGTTCCTCTAGAAGAGCTCTTTAAACTAAAACTGTGGCATGTTGGAGATCCGTCTGTGAAGCAGCTCTCAACAGCAGATGTTTTCCTGATGAGAGGATTATTAGCAGCTGCTAAAAAGGTTACAACTCTGAACTGGTTCAGTTTGAAAACACCGACATTAAAAATTAAAATAAAATAAAAAACTCCTTTATTAAACAAGTAATTAGATCAGATTCATAATATTTTCTGAATGGAAATTATTACTTCTAAACTGAAGCTGGAGACAGATTACTGGTCAAAGTGGTTGACTTATGTGTGTGTATAATAATAATAATAATAATAATAATAATAATAATAATAATAATAATAATAATAATAATAAATTTATATAATTGCCCCACTGTCATAATGTTGTATAATCCTTGTTCAGGACCTGTTCTGGTTCCGACTACAACCTAAAAGCTGCTAAAGGAGGTTCTTCATCCGCAGGAACTTCACATGAAGCTCCTGAGGCATCGGGATATTTTCCCAGAACCCTGGACTCACGCTCCAGAACCTCTCCAGAACCTCTCCAGAACCTCTCCAGGTTATGCTCCACACTGCAAAAAGGGAACTAGCAATAAGTAAATTTTCTTGTAATTCGTGTATATTTCCTTGACTTGAGCAGATAAATAAGTATTCTTGCAGTTAAAATAGGAACCATTTATCTCCATCATCTTATTTAAGGTGAAATGTATCTAATTATCTTGTTTTAGGGGTAAAAATTCTCTTTCTCTGGAAATGGTCTGATTTATCTTCTCCAAATCAAGGAAAATATGCTCATTTCAAGAAACTTTACTGACTTTTAGTTCCTTTCTGCGGTGCAGACGTTCCAGACGTTCCTAAAGTCTATTTACCTTCAGCCTCACAGACTGTAACTGGATCAGAACCAGAACCTTGAGAACATGTTTACTGCTGCAGCTCAAACATTACGTCACCAGAGGGATGAAAGCGAGGAGAACCGACCCGCTCCAGTTCGGTGCTGAAGTTCTGGCCCCAGGCCTCTTTGCCCAGCGGCCTCCAGTGAGTCCGACCCACGACCCGGTTGTCCACCTTCAGCTCGGCGCTGACCTCAGCTGGAAGAGACATGAGGGACAACGTCAGGAACAACGTCAGGAACCGGGTTCTGCTGGACCCCAGTCAGAGCCGACCAACCAGGAGCTAAAGGAACCCCAGCAGAACCATTCAATGTTCTAATGATTTCAGAACCGCCACCCAGAACCTCCAGAACACAGAACTGCAGGACTCCTTACTGGACAGGTCATCCGACTTCATCGTCCTGCCGTTGTCCCTCCGTCCAGAACTTTTCACCTCATGGACTTTCCGTCAGCGAAGCCCCAGGTGGAGGCGGACCGACCCGGAACCGACTCCAGCAGGTCCTGGCACCCCATCAGGCAGACCTCCAGCCGACCTGGACCAGAACCGCAGACGCTTACATCAACAGAACGTCCCGTTTGCTGCAGGTGATGCAGAGTTCTACAGCGGCTGGTCCAGAACCTTCTGACCCGGCTGTGATCCGAGCAGAACCGGCTCTGTACGTCAGCAGGAACCCACGTTTAGATCTGCAGGTCCAGTCCAGCCTCTTCTGGACCTCGGTTCTGAATAAAACTGATGTCTAAAGATTTGGAGGCTCTTCATGTTTCCTTTGATCTTAGTTTGGATTTACATTTTTTATTTTATCTTACCAAGGTTCTCATTGAGAACAGCAGCGATGCTGAATTTATGTTTAGGAAAATATATCATTAAAATATTGTAGAGATGAAGAACTTTAATTGACTTATTTGTCTAAATTACTTTGGAGTTGCACCAGTAAAGTCTGTTTTTAACTGTTAAAACCAGCAGCAAACATTTAATTATTTTGTTTACTATAACGACAGGGCGGCCATCTTGTTTTACCCGCATGTTTCACAGCTCTGAGTTCAACTCGACTCTCAGAGGAAATGCTTTACAAAAAGCACGTTTTTTAAATCATTTATTTAATTTATTTTAATAAAACGAAAAGGAGGGGAGGAAAAAATAGATTAATGGGATTTTGTTTCTGAGCCACATCACCAGCTCTAATTTAGCTCAGGTGTGCAGCAGCAGGTAAACACCTGAAACATGCAGGACGCTGGAACCCTGGAGAACCCTGGAGAACCCTGGACTGTTGGGAACCTGCTCTAGATTCTGGTTATTTTCAGCCTCCATCTTTTCCCAGCAGTTTGCTGCAGCCTGAACCCCAGAATGGATGCAGGAAGTCCAGACCAGGGGGTCCAGAGCGCGGCCCGGGGCCATTTGTGGCCCCTGGGCTGACTTTGTGCGGCCCTCCAGCTGCAGTACAGGAAAAGTTTGGTGTTTTTATGCAGGTGGAATTTCTTTATGTTTAATTACTGTAAATTTAAAAAGAAAAAAATAATGCACAGTCGCTTTAACTTTTACTCCAATGCAGACTTTGGTGCATTAAAATCTGATTGGCATTAATTTATTAAAATTAGCTAAACACAATTTAATATGTTTTCTTAAAATTATATTTTGTTGAGTAGGTTAAAATAAATAACATAACCAATATTTTTGGTTATGTTATTTATTTGGATTCATGTTTTGGCCCTCAGGTGCTTTCCATTTGACAAGTTTGGCCCCGTAGCCAAAAGGTTTGGACCGTGCTGCTTTAGTAAACCCCCCCCCCCCCCCCCCCCCGGGATTATTGTGGATTATTAAAATTCTGGACCTGTCAGACTGGCCGGTCTGAAGAAGGAGGAAGAGGACGGCAGGCTGCCTGATTTCTTCGGCGTTCCGTAGGACGGTGAGATCCCTGAAACCAGAGCCTCTCTGATGGCGGCACAGGACGGATGTCCCTGCGGCAGCTCGCCCAGACGCTTCTCCAGGGACAGACGCAGCAGGTCCACCTTCTGAGACGACTCGTGGACACCGGGCCTGAGCCTGCAGGCACAGAACGCAGCGCTTAGAACCCATCGGACAAGGAGATCCTCTGGATCCTGAATCCTGTGAGGAACCGACGAAGGTCTGCTCCTCATCAGTTATAGCCGGCATCACTACATCTGTCCAGGTCCAAAGGAAAATAAATCTCAGAGACAACTCTGTCAGATTAATACACATACCAGAAATTATAGATTGGAAATTAACATTAAATATTTAGATTTATGAATATACATTTTAATAACTTGTAAAAACCTACATTTATTCCAAGAAAACTAAAATATTTGTAATCATCCTTTGTTCATGGAGATCAAGTTGAACTGCCGACCAATCGTCTCGCCTAAAGCAGCGTTAGCCCCGCCCACTACCTTTGATGACTACAGCTTATAGAGGAACTTCACAGGAATATTAAAAATAAATGCATAATAAACTATTATTATAATTTAAATGTTTTTCTCTTTGTTCATTTTATAGTCGATCACATTCTGCTGATGACAGGAAGTCATTTTTAAAGCAGCAGTGATGAGACGTTCCTGCTGATCTACGGAGAGCCAGGAGAGTCAAAATTCTCATGCTTTAAAGACGCGGCGGCTCTGAGAAGCACAACAAGTTTAACGACTTTAACGACTTTCAGCTTTTAGTTATTCTGGATCCTGGAACTGGAAGGACTATCAGACACCTGGTAGTTCTTAGTTCTGGACTTCACCAGAAGCTCCTCACAGGTTCTGGTTCTGTAACGGTTATCCTGGGCTAAAAACCAGCAGAACCAATCGTTGGGTTCCTGATGGACTGGTGCTGACCCGCAGAACAAAGTCAGACCCTAACAGAACATCTAGCATCAGCTGACCTGACGTCGGCTGAGCATTACAGACGGAACCGGCCCGGTGGAAACGGACCGGACCGGCCCGGCCCGGCACCCACCTCGCTCAGGACCCGGCGCTCCTGGATCTTGCGCTCGCTCAGCTGCTTGGCCACGTTCTTGGCTCCTTCGGCCACGGCCGACTCGATGCTCATGCGGTGCAGGAGCTCCGCCACCCGCAGCTCCAGAGGACTGATGATCTCCTCGTTGGGACCTGAGGAGGGAGGACAGCTCAGAACCCCGACCCGTTTGGGTTTAGCGGCAGCTGACGGCGTCGGTGCTGGGCTGGCGGGATTTACCGAGCAAAGCGCCTCCATCTCTGGCCTGGCTGACTTTAACGATCTGCATCCTGAGCAGCTCGATCTTGGTGCGGCTGTCCTGCAGCATCTGCTGCGCCGTGGCCAGCATCTTCCTGTCCTGGAACACAGAACCGATCAGCGCCGGGTTCTGATCCGCTCACAGAGGCACCAAGGAACCAAACTGGGCTCAGAGTCCAGCAGTTTAAAACCCTCTTAAAGGAACGGTTCTCTCTGACTGTATGAAGCAGTGCTGGGCTGCCCCTCCCCCACCTGTTGCTGCGGGCACGCAGACCTCCCGGTTTACCTTGAAGGAGCTGTTGGTGTAGGTCAGGATCATGTTCTCAGCGCCCTGCTTGACTTTGCTCTCCATGGTCAGCTGTTTCTTCAGGGTTCTGACCCGACTGGCCAGCGGTGATGTCACTTCCTCCCACTGACACGACTCTGACGAAGGTTTCTCCTCTTCCTCTGGGTCGGCTGCTTTAAAAACGCACAAAAACAGAATCATGATACAAATTAAGTGAATTACTCTGGAAGGTCACTGAGGGGGCGGGGCTAAAGGAAGGTTAATGAGGGGGCGGGGCTAAGGGATGGTCACTGAGGGGGCGGAGCTAAAGGATGGTCCTTGAGGGGGCGGGGCTAAGGGATGGTCACTGAGGGGGCGGAGCTAAAGGATGGTCACTGAGGGGGCGGAGCTAAATGACGGTTACTGAGGGGGCGGGGCTAAAGGATGGTCACTGAGGGGGCGCGGCTAAAGGATGGTCACTGAGGGGGCGGAGCTAAAGGATGACAGCTCAGTCTGTGGAGGCCCAGAACCTTCAGGAGGTTCTGACGGGCCTGCAGGGTTTTCTGACTGCTGAAACAGAACCTTTAGGTCCAGTTGTGCTTTTTAATGGGATTTCATCGCGCTGTTAAAGTTTTTATTGTTTCTATCTGCGTCTCACGTCTAACTTGTTGTGCAGAACTTTCTGAAGGCGCTATAGAAAACCAGGTGCTGGTCCAGAACCGCAGTACCAGGCTGGCTCTCCATGTCAGCCGCTATAGAAACAGTGCTGAGCATTAAGGGAGTCCAGCTGAGTAATATCAGCAGCTGTGATGGTTCACATTGTGCAGCTCTTGGTTTAAATGTGATAAACAGCATTAGATGCACGGATGGCTGAAGGTTTCCTGGTGGAGCAGCTCATGGTGAGGCTGACGCTGAATGTTCTGCTTCGTCCCGTTACCTAAACGACTCAATTAGACGCAGCTTCTATGAGCAGTTTTCTTAATTATCTGGATTTATTGGGACTGAAAGGCTCCAGAAACAGCCTGATGTTCTAGTTTTCTGTTTATTATTGTCTGTTTTTACCGGCTACCTGTGAGCTTCTCCTTCTCCGTAGCCATGGACATGGCGGTTGAGCTCCTGCAGCTCCCGGTGCAGCTGGTCCAGCTTGCGGTTGGACGCCTTCACCTCCCCGTCCACGTCGGCGGCGCCCCTGCGGCTGGTGTAGGCCCGTCTCATGCGCTCCGCCGCCTCCTTGATCTTCAGCTCCAGCTGGATCTCCTGCCTGACGTGCGCCCGGGCGTTCTCCAGCTGCTGCTGGAAGTGCGGGTCCAGAATGTCCAGCTGTGGCAGCTTCCCGCCCTGAGAAACAAAGCAACGCTAAACTGGAGCACGGTTCTAAAGCAAGGTTCTACAGCACGGTTCTACAGCACGGTTCTACAGCACGGTTCTACAGCACGGTTCTCCAGCTGCTGCTGGAAGTGCGGGTCCAGAATGTCCAGCTGTGGCAGCTTCCCGCCCTGACAGGAAGAACGCAGCGTCAGGCTGAGAAACAAAGCAATGCTAGACTGGAGCACGGTTCTACAGCACGGTTCTACAGCAAGGTTCTACAGCACGGTTCTACAGCAAGGTTCTACAGCACGGTTCTACAGCACGGTTCTACAGGCAGTTCCTGCAGCATCAGCCAATCACGGTGTGACAGACACAGGAGCTGCTGCCGTCTGACTTTGACTAGACCATTAAACCAGCAGCCAATCGATGTTGCTAAGAACCAGAACAAAACCAGCGGAAAACTTGGGGGAAAACTTGGATCACAAATAATACAACCAGGATGTGAAAATCCGGATCAGTTCAGGGAAACGATCTGAACTGAAACATATCGAGATGAAACCTGCAGATAATCTGGATGATTACGGTAAAACTGACTGAAAACAGTTTCTGTGTAAAACCCAGACAGGTTTCCTCCTGTCGTTATCAGCCGAATGCTCCAGAGCAGCAAACTGAGAAAACAGCAGCAAAGAGTTCCTCTGTTTTTCCACTTCAATCAATTAGTCACTTTATTTTGGTAAATTAATCCACATTAATCACAGGAAACAACAAAAGAACAACAATAAACAAACCCATAATTTACCAATAAAGGATTAGGCTGAAGCAAAGCTTATTCTTGTTTTATACCTTACAACCTACCAGGATAGCTTCACAATACAAACATAAATCTACATAACAGCGTAAGATTTTATCATTTTACATTCTAAAGCTCTTTTAAAGTTCACCAAGAAAGGACATAACTTAAAATCATCATTCAATTCATTCCACAATTTCACACCAATAACTGAAACACATTTCTGAATACCAGAAGGAAGACTTTTGTCCAAAGCTTTATACATTATTTCTAGTATTTTTATATAAACAATATCTTTACATTCTAATGTATTATTTGAATAAAGAGTTTATCAGTCTATATCCCACCTTATTAATAAGCCTTATAGCTTTTTCTTGCAACTTAACTAATATATCAATGATTGTTTCACTTGCATTTCCCCAGATTTCTGAGCAATAAGACAAATAAGGTATAACCAAAGAGGAATATATAACATGCAAGCCTTTAAAATTTATTAAATCTTTTATTTTAAACAATATTCCAATAGTTTTTGCAACTTTATTTCTAATATATTCTATGTGAGGCTTCCAACTAAGTTTGTTGTCTATAATAATCCCTAAAAATTTTGTCTCATGAACTCTTTCGATTTCAACTCCATTTATGCATAACTTTACATTATTATAGATCTGATTACCAGAGAATACCATGAATTCAGTTTTTCCTTCATTTAACAACTTATTGTAATCAAACCATATTTTTAAACTCAGCTAACTCTTTTTCTACTGTTTTTATTATTTCATCCATATTTTTAAACCAGAAAAAAAAGAATTTGTATCATCAGCAAACATTATAAACTTTAAAACACTGGATACTGCAAAAATATCATTTAAATAAAGTATAAATAATTTAGGTCCCGGGACTGAGAGCCTTGAGGAAGATCACATTTCACTTTGTCTGTTTGTGACTTTGTGTTGTAATTTGTACATTTTGTATCTATAACTGTAATAACTCTTTAACCAGTCACATGTAACCCCCATAAACCATACAGTTCACTTTACCTATAGTCGTGGATGGTCAATCGTATCAAATGCTTTGCATAGTCAATAAACACCTTCTGCTCCACAAACTCCATCACAGCTAAAGTTGTGGACCAGTTGTTCCTGCAGCCGTACTGGAGTTCATTCACTATATTATTTTATTAAGAGGGACTCCAGCCTTTTATAATAATTTTTCCATAATTTTTGAACATTGTGGTAGCAGTGAAATGGCCCTATAATTTATTGCTT